>NW_010515405.1:2043-24370 GCF_000687285.1 Phaethon lepturus
AGACCCAGTTGTAGAGAGTCTTGTTATGAAATGCTGCTAGTGTTGCACACATCAGGAGTCAGATATGTTGTGCTCTTTGCAGAGGGTGCTGGCCTGTTCGGTGAGCTTCAGCTAAAGGGCGTGCATTCCTTCCTAAATTTGGCTTCCCTGAGAAATGGGAGCAAGGGAAGATGTGAACTCTGGGCCTCTCCGTCATCCACCTTATTCATAGAGAGTGTACTTAAATTAAATTTCCTTCTGTTCATGCGTATCCTCTAATGTCATATGTGTCCTCTGTCCATCCAGTTTAAGTTGTATCTTAATGGATGCTTGACATATACCTTTCTCTTAAGAATTTCTGAAGCTTGCTATATATATTTTTTTATAATTTTAAACTCTTAAACATTTTGTGTGACTTGTATTAAAAAGATGTGCTATTATTTCTCTGTAATCCTGTAACTGTGAAATGCAGGCATTGAAATTTCATGTTTGTACACCATCAAACTACCTTACTTCTCAAGTGTTTGCTAACCACTGACTTCAGTAACAACCATAAAAGAACAGAATAGAAATTCACTGAAGGATAAAAGAGTTGGGTAGAACAACAATTACCAGATTTTAGTGAGCCTTCATTCTTTTTTCTTTGGCAAGATGCAGTCAGCCCTCATGTAACATAGTTGAATTATTCCCTGCTTGCTGAATGCAAGTGGAACCTGCTCCAGCAAGGTGGAGAAAGAAACAAAAATAAATTTCCAATTTTAATACAGGAAACTCCACCTCCCAAACATCCTGAATCTCTTGCTTATAACTTAGCTTCATTTAAAAAAAAAAAAAAAGTTAAACATACCCATAGGTCTCTTCTGTTTTGGAACTTTTTTCTCCTCTGCTCAGATAAAATAATTGGGATAGAAACCTCCTTTAAATTGAAAACAAACCAATTTTTCAAAGAAAACATTGTTCCTGAAAGTGTGGTGGTACCTAACCCTATACTGTATGAATAGGGTTTTTGTGTGTTCGTGTTATGTGATGATGTTTAAAAAAAAATCTTATGCAAATTCATCAAGTGCTTACCTGACACAGTCTATAAATGTATAGTAAGAATTTTGTATTTTAAAGTAATATAACTCAAGACTGAGGAAAATACAGATTCAGCTTATGTGTTAGGTTTTATATGCAAATTAAGATATAATTTACAATTGCCTATTTTGTGCTAAAAGATTCTTGACTTCAGTTGCATGGTGAAAAGATAACTTGCATGCCAAAAGGGAAAGCCTAACTACTTTGTCAGGCCTTAATTTATTGGCTCGCTGCCAAGCTCTTTCAAAATACCATAACCTTCTCATATGGACTTCAATGTATCTGTCAATTATTTTGTCTCAAAAGATTTTTAACAAAACTTCCCCGCTGTTTTTATTGTAAAACAATTTACTGTTTGTAATAAACACAGATAAATGGGTGTCTGAAGAAAAAAAGATTATGATGTGTGGATTTTGACTGTCTTTGATATGCCCTCAACTGTCATACAGTTGAATTCTGTTATTCTTGAAGATACACTCAATATTCTGTATGTTGGATGGTCCTTCATATGTAACACTTTCTTTGGATTGTATGCCTTGCAGTGGAATTGTGCTTCATAATGCATCTTTTAGTCACTTGTGTATGTGACTGAGAAGAGAACCTTTCTGAGTCGATGAAGTGAAGCCACAGTTTCTTTATATTGCCATGTTGACAGCAGAGCTGAATTAAGGGATTCCTGTCCACTGCTTTGTGTTCCTATTTTTGTGGAAATCATCTATTTTAATTCTGGATTAGTTCGGTAGTCTGGTTTACAGTGCAGTCTTGCAAACAGCTGTCATCACAGCTATAAGGTGGAAGAGGAAACGGTGATAAGGTGATGTGAGAGGCTTGTATTGTTGAAGAGATATGGGAGATACTTAAGCAGGCATTGATGCTGATGTAAGCTCCTTTACGCTGAAATAGTGTCCTGACTGAATTGGTTGGGTTGCATACGGCTGAAACAAGCATGAGATGTGAATGATCCCCTTTGTTGTAACTGAGTGTTACACCTTAACAGGTATTGTGTGTAGGTCTTATTGTTAATATTCTAATTCCCGAAGGTCCCTTGCAGATTAAGGGCCCATTTTGTTACTCTTTCACATAAAGCTGTGTCAACTGAATCAAGATACTGCAGTGCATAGTGGAAAAGTTGCATATCATAGATGAGGTCATTAATTGAAGTTTGAATTCACTAGCATAGATGTTGCACTATAGGTCTTAGGGGGCATTGCCATTTCCTTTTCTGCAGATGAATGCTTATGTAGTCATGTTTTAATGACTAGAACCTAGAAAGGCAAATTACATTTTTATAAATGAATTAAAAATCACTACTTTTATTGCAAATCAAAAGCCTAATGAAACAACTGTATAGTTCTGTAACTTCACTTTCTCAGAACAAACACAGTTCTATGGATATGTGTGAAGGTCTGCATCTAAATCATTGTGTGTACAAGTAGACTGTACAGTAGAGAGTGAACAGAAGAGGTGGATTTTAAACTGTTAAATAAGCTTGCTTACAAGTTTTGTGAGCAAAAATGCTGAGGAACAAACTCAGTCATCAAACTGGACTGGGTCACAGTAGTTCAGTGAACTAGAAATGTTTTGTGAGCTACTTTCCTGTGTGCCAGGATGCAAATATAGTTTAACTTTGCAATCTGAAAACTTAGGTTTTATTTCTATGATTGCTTTTATATCATAAATAAAGGACGAGAAATTTTTCCTGTAACTATAGTGGCATCTTGAAACGAGGTCTGAGGGGTATGAACTTCCATAATACATTTCCCTTTTATTCATCACTGTGATGCTTTCTATGCCTGCCTCCTCATGTTCTTAATTCATGAGTGGTATTATCCTGCGTAACTTGACAACTGAGGGCATGGAATTTACTTTATGCTAAAAAGTTCACTTTTAATTTAAAGTTGGCCTGTAGATAAGAACCAGTGATTAATGATTTGAAACAGAAAAGTAATCAGTAAGAATACTGAATAGACATGTGGCAGTTGTCTGGGTGTACAAATAATAAAGATGTACTTGGTTATTTTATTTTTAGCTAATTGTATTAATATTTAAATACTATAATTCTAAAATTAGCCTCTGATTTTTTTATTTGAAAATTTATTGTTAATAAAATTTAAAACTTGAAGTCAAATTAAAACATTTCAATTGACTCAATCCTTTTTGTCTGTGTGTGTGAATTTTTACTTAAATGAAAAATGCCAAAACCATTAGTTTCAGGATAAAAATTAATCTGAAAATTTGTTTCTCACAGAAAGAGAAAAATAATATATATTTTCCAAACTAAATATAATAATGATCCGGAGCGATTATTCAGAAGACATCTGCTATCATAAATTGTAAAAAGATTTATGTGATGTGTTTTCACAGTGTATCTGCAAATGGAAAGCTACAGCATGGCTATAATTTTTATAAATTTATGCAATTACCTGGTAGTTTCTGAAAATATGTCATTGTCTTTTTATTAGAAGATATTGGTCATTATGTGAACACATCTATTCTACAAGGATAATCTGATTGTTGGTGGTATGCAACTGGTATAGTAATGTTATTAGTGTAATCAAGCCCTTTAATTTCAGAGCAGTTATGTGCAGACAGTTGTGCACCATTTTAAGTGATGCTCAGTAAAGATACTAGTTTGGTAATCACTGATAATTAGTATCTAAATGGATTCCTTTTTGTTTGTGTGGTTTTGTTTTTTATTTTCACTCTAGTATGCCAGCGTTGAGAAAGATGGTGAGCATTACATGACCCCAGAAGATTTTGTGCAGAAATACCTAGGACTTTATACAGATCCGCGTTACAATCCTAAAACAGTGCAGCTGTTGGCTGGAGTGGCAGATCAAACAAAGGATGGGTGAGAATTTTGCTTTCCATTAGAAGCTTGTAATGCATTGGTAAATGTGTGAGTGAATGAGTTTGATAATTTCATCTTCTAAAATATATTATTGATTTTATTATACCTTAAGCTTATTTAGATAAGTTTTTTCTCTAGCACAATGGACTAAATTTGTGTAAATTGGGAAAAAATACAGTGTTTAACATGTATTTTTTAAATTAAGATTTGTTTTAATGGAATTTTAACAATTACTACCAATGCAGACGAAGTTGAACTGCACATAAGTTTAATGTAGCATGATTGTCTTGGAAAAGTTCTTTTCTGTATACTCATGTCCATGATTAGGTACTATGTAGAGTCTTTAGTACCTACATTAAACGTGGATTGAAAAGGCTATTTTGTATGTATCTGTTGAAGTAATAGTCTAATTGATGACTAGTAAACCGACATGTTGAGTATCTTGCTTCTCTGAAAGCTGTTGGTTATCTTTTATGGGTGTGCATTTCTTCAGAGAATGTCTTATGATAGGATCTTTCTTACAGTAAAAAAATCAGTAATTTGTTTTATTGCTACAACAGAACTTTACACTGAAGCATCACTTTTTTCTTGCTTTCCCTGTGAATATAAGTTTTCGTTGGTGTTTTTTTTTTTTAAATCTGGGTGATATTTGAAGTAAGGTGATCAAACATGGGTAAGTGTGCTTTATCTACTTCTGTATGGGAACAGTGGGAATGGGAATTATTACATATGGTCTGCATTGCAAAATGTTTCTCTGAATACTTGTCTGAAACTTAATTTACTAAGTGTTTTAATCTATATTTACCTCTAATCTGTATTTCATGTGAAGAATTTGTTACACCACCATCATCGTTACTGGTTTGTTTATTTACTTTTACATTCACGTTCTTCCATTTTAGTGAGCTGTAATATATCAAAATCCAGACTCTAATATGTTATCTGCACAGAGAGTTTAATTTGTAGCATGAATAATTATTGTAATCTTCAACTGAATTCCAGAATGCATTACATCTTTCCAAGGACTTAAAGTTACTTTATGAAGTTCAGGGAAGTATCAGTAGTCCTATTGCATACATACATTTGTAAATTAAATGACAGCCCAACGTCACACAGCAAGTCATTGAGAAGCTTCAGGTTCTGTTATGAAATTTCATTCCTATCTGCTGTCTGCTATCATATTCTCTTAGCCTTGCTTGCCCTTCAAATAAATACTCAAAGTGTTCTTGGTAACTCTTCTTTGTTAATTTTTTTGAATTTAATTTAGGTTTAAGTTTGTCACTTTAGAAAAAAAGCATATTTTGGAACTGGCTGTCTGTAGGCATATGTTTAAGAAAATGTTTTTTTACTTTTTTCTGATGGTAACTTGATCCTTACTTAACTGTTCTGGAATAGTCTTGCCTTCTCCCGTTACTACAGTTCAAGACTGGTGTGCTTTAGTGGAACTCTGTAAGGTAGTTCTTAAAACAGATGACTCTCCACTTTCAAAGTGTTTATTCCTCATTGTTAGAAATGCATGTTCTGAGAAATTAATGTGATGAGCTTTACATTAGGATTTGGCCTAAACTGCCTTGCCTGCTATCTGTTTAATAAAATGGGATTTCACTGATGCTGTAAGCATTCCTATGTCTTTGGACTGCAGGCACTAGTTTTGAAATCAGGATAATTCTTTGTGAATAATGTACTTATATGTGCGTGCCAAAACCGACTTCCCAATTACGTAAGTCAGTTAACATTAGTGGGTATTGGAGTTTTAAAATGAAAGATTTTCTTCTCCCTTCAAGCCCTGAAAATATCACAGTAGTCATTCATAATTCTTCATTTTAATTGCTTGTTTCTGGGTACTCTTTTTATCAGCATATTGTTCTTAAAATTTGGAAATAAGTTCTTAAGCTAAGTCTTGAAGAAAGAGTTGATGTTTCACATAACAGAGAGTCACAACAGAGCTATATATAATGTCTAAAAGCTATGTTGTGTGGGGAAAAAAGGGCAAAGAGTTGTAGTAGGAAAAAAGGAGAGAGAAGAATTGTAAGCCTGCGGCTTACTTTGTGTGCTTTTGAAGGGTAACTGTACAGAAGAAATAAGAGGAAAGGAAATTTTTTAAAATGTTACAGATAAAATGAAAGGTGAGTGATATTGTTATGGACTGTCTAATGCACTGGATTCACTGAATGATGCTTGAGTAGCAATTGGGTGGGAAGCTCCATCATTCTGTTTAATCCAGCTCCTGTTATCTCCGCCCTAATGGATGATGGAGGATCACAGGGGATATCCCTGCTTGGGCACTGCAAGTGAAATATATGGAAAGGAAATCTAATGTGTATATCTCCTTTTGCTGTAGGCATTCTTAAAGTGAGACCTCTGAAGATGGCTACTTTAAGGTTCAGGCTTCTATGAATGCCTTCTACAGAGACTGTCAGTTGATTCTGTCAGTTATAAAGCTTCTTGGTTAGGAATTAATTTGTATGTCAGGTTTACGCTTCTATGTGAGGTATATTTTGAAATTATAATATTTACAATTATTTTAAAGGATATTCTGTTTCTCTGATACTAAGCCCTTATTTATCAAGATCATCCTTTGGATAACATTGCATCTGAAGAACCATTCTCATGTCTCTGATTTTTGTGGCTAAAGTATGACAAATTAATACCCTAATTCTGTATTTACCATATCTTAATTCCTTTCAAAATCACTAAATTTTTTTCTGTAATTTCTGTATAATGCATATATGCAGGGATGTTAACATATGTAACCTGTTTAAAATATCTCAGTTCTGCTTTATGTGTACTTCGACAGAGAAAGACTAGATAAACTAATGAATGGTGTGACTTGTTTTGTTTTTTTTTTTCCCCCGCTGTAGGGAACAGAATTTATACTTGGCTTTTTAGCAGTAAAAAGTTTATGTGTGAAGTAATCACTATGAGCTAATGATTTCCTATGAAGAGTACTAAATTCACATCAATTACATACATTTTCTAGGAGAGTGTACCATCTACAGTGATATTCAATGCTTTAACAGCATCTACTGAAATACTACTTTTTTTTGTTTAATTTAAAAAATACAATTAAAATTCTTATTGCCATTGATAATTTATTTGATGCTAAAATAAGTATCCCATAATTTATTTCTATAGACTGAACTCAGGAACTTGTAACTGGATGCAGTATTCTAAGTAGTCAACTAAGTCCTATATTTTTACAAGGATGAAAACACACAGTAGTTTTAATAAACCAAGTTTTTTGTTAAAACCTAAGGCTTTTGCTTGCAGTATTCTGGAAAGGCCACAGTATTTGCCTGCTCTAAATATCTTTATGGATATGTGATTTTGTTCTTGTGCCAACATTATCCTTTATCTTCTCCTGGCTTAGGGCTTATCTTTCTGCAGCTGTTTTTACATCATTAGGATCCCTTATAAATGTTTTTTTCTGTTAGAATAAGCTGAGTTCCTCTAGAAAAGTTATTTATGATTATCCTAATAAGTTACCTGTGCATATATTCAAGTCTGAGTTTATATCTGTTGAACACAAGGACTTGGATTTCTGTGCAGCGTTCTAGAGATGTTGCAGGAACCCTGCCTGGGGATACCACTGCTTCCTTATCTCGCACAGAAGCAGCTTTCCTAATGCATCCTGAGTTGCATTTTTCTATATGGTGACTGTCTTGCATACAATACCTCAGAATCTTGTGATCTGCTGTTACACTCAAATCCTTCCCTGCCTTGGTCATATCTAACTGTCGTTATGTCCAAATGTTCTTAGAGTTTCTTTCTTTCTTAAGTACATGACTTTGTGGTTCACGTTATATTTGAAGTGTATTACTTCTTCTGTATACATGGTAAAGTATAACTTTTTCTGAACCTGTTTGTTTTTTATGAATGCTGTACATTGCTTTAAGAAAGTATGTACATGGTAGAGTATCTTCCTACACTTGCATTAAACCATCTTTTCTTTCTTAGTAGAAATACATATATAAATTGACAGCCCTGTAAATTTCATGGTGGTAGAATTTTTGTGGGTTTTTTATGTCTTAATTTCTAAGTGCTGTCTGCTTACATTTATAATTACAAGGTAATACATTTTAGGTATTCACTGAGAATTGATTATATTTTGTTCTTGATGGTTCTGAGGAATTCAGTGCTTTTATAGAGGAAAAAGCTAAGTTGCATAAAGGTTAAATAACTCCGTAAATGTAACAAATAATTCAGTATGTAACTTCAGTTTCTAGTGTAGTGTCTTAACTTTTTTATATTAGAATTTTATTTTAATAATTGGATCATATAGTTTTTTAGAGCATCAAACACAAAATTTCATTGGTGTTGTGAATAATTGTTTGAAATCTTTAACTTCTGTAATTTCCTTTGTAGGTTGATTTCCTATCAAGAATTTTTGGCATTTGAATCTGTTTTGTGTACTCCAGATGCAATATTCATTGTTGCTTTTCAGTTATTTGACAAGAGTGGCAATGGAGAAGTAACATTTGGTAAGAATATCTAAAGAAAAACAGTTTAAGAAAGTGATTATAGTAGTATAGATCATAATAACGGTTCATTACCGTTGGTCCATGGAAATGCATATTGTGCAGTAGTGTACTGATTTCCTAAGAGTTTGCATAAGTAAAATATTTTTTTTTCTTTCAAGTGATACAAGCTTAAGAAATGCATGGAAATAAAATAATTTTGCTCTTGTCTTCTTGAATCAAGATTTTCCATGTTCCTGAAGCAGTTAATACAGTGCTGTTTTGTATAGTGTCATCCTAAGTAAAATTATATTTTATGACTTTGAATTCCTTCAGTGATAAGGGATTTTTAAAATATGTTCTGGATCACCACATATCTTTGAAGAACTGTCATTAGATAGAATAACAGCTCAATATAAAAAGGAAAGGGGATCTAATACTTTAAATTCCTAGTTTAGTGTTCCTTTTCCTGAGGAGCAAATCTTACTTTAATGTTATGAATGTAATTTCAACTAAATCATATATTTGAAAAATTATGAAGTTTATTAAGTTTTGTTACTTTTTTTTCCTTAGTCACATAAATTGGTAATTTGACAAAATTCTTTAGGCTAACTACACTGCTTTATGATGTTGCTAAATAACTGGTATTAACATAGCAGTTTAAGGAGGACTAAGTTTTATTTTAAAAACTTCATATGCTTATGAACGTTAGATAAATCAATGCTAAGAATTTTAATAAAATGGAATGAGAATTAAATGTTATTTCTATCCAAAAGAATAAAGCTTTTAATAAAGAAAATATAAACTATGCTTGGATTTGTAACCACTTGCTGTTTGTACTATTTAATTCTTATGAAAACTGTTGTAACTTGTTGAAAAAAAAATGCAAGGGTCTTTCTGTGGAAACAAACTGCTTGACTTATGATGACTATTAAAATTATATCATTAACTGAAGGGTCAAATACTAAGAATTTGGATACACAACATTTTGAAAAGAAAATCTTCTAGAACTTACGTAAAGGTGGTCAGTTAAGTGCGGTCATTAGGAAGTAGACAAACTACTACGATCCGTGTGACCATGTTAATGATGGTATATTTAATAATCTCACAAAACGGGGATATGCACTTTGTAGCTTTCATGAACACACTTAAAAAAAATAGCTGGCTCTGTAAATGAACAAAAAGTAATGTCAGATGGTATGCAGATTCCTCAGTTGGATTGAAAATTGTTATTTTTATGAGCACATCATTATATTAAAGGCTAAAGAGCAACACAAACAAGAGAAACTGTAGAACAGAAAATTGCACACTTTTTTCCATATCTTTCTTGCTGAATTTTTTTTAATAAGTCTGATAAATCTTGAATGGGAAACCCTTTAGGGAATTTAAAATTTGCTATTGGTTTCTTGCTTTTACAATATTAATTGTATTGCAATTATTACTGTATTTGATAGTATGTTGTAACATATCAGTGGTACATGTTTTTGTGCTACAGTTCCCACATTTACTGCTACTTTTTTGCTTTTTGTTGTTGTTTGTAACATGGGCTACTTATTTTTACTTCATAGGCATATCATACAAATTAATGTGTGTGGGGAAAAATATGAATGATGATATATGACATGTTCAGAATTTGGTAACTCTGCAGTCAATTTCCAAGTCAGTCTTGTGGCCCGTAGAGGCTGTATTATGAATGCATCCTGCAGTCTTTAATTTTCACACCACATAAACAGAAAGGCACAGAGTTTACTTTCATGTAAAAACAGGAGGATATATAAAATTAGGTCATAAAGTTAAAAGTTTTAATAAATTATTAGAAATATTCTGAAATGAAGTAAGGTTAGCCAGTTGGTGTGAGAAATGCTATTGGACAAGTCAGCTCTCTTTTATGAGTGTTTAATATAGCCAGTCTGCAGATAAACCATGTTGATTATGGGAGCAAACATGAGTCAAGATTTACTAGCTCAGATGCAATGCTATGTGGATGTGATTGCATTGATTCCAAAGCTAGCTCAAGCCAGTAAATCTTCCCAGAAGTGACATGGATTTACTGAGGTGTTTTAGCACTGTGCATCTGGAACAAGGGAAGGAAGTGCTGAAGAGCAAAACACAGAATCAGCTTGGGTCTATTAGGCCAGCAACTTGAACACAACACTGGCCTTGCTGGCTGTGAGATAATGTCCCAAAATTGTTTGGGTATGACTGTACGGCATTTTCAAAAAATATCCTGATCTAATCAAATTTTCAGTTATTTGGAGAAAGTTAAGTATACTTGTTGATTTTTAGAGCTGGCTCTGTATTTAAAAGCAAGTTGCTCCAGTTGGGTTCACATCCCCTTTTTAGGATTTATTTACGGGCGTGGACTCAGACCATACTTGAGCACTTTAACTTCTTGCAGTCTTCTTGAGCCTCAGTCTGCCACTTGTCTCTTCAAAAGCTTAGCTTCCAATTCTCCAATGAGGAAACTATTAATTAAATTGTATTGCAGAAGAACCTCTGTCTTAAGAGTTGAGAAATGGAAGAGGGTAAAGAGTTTATGATTCTTTAGACACTATTTGGTAGAAATACTTGTCAGCTATGCTAGTCTAATCAATGTCTTTGTGCAATATCATACATTAACTGGGATGATTGAAACTGGAAGCCTTCTGTCACTTTAATGTCATCTACTTTCTTATTGCTTTGGAACATTTTTGCAGGAGTTTTGGGCATCCAGAAATGCTGTATAAATGACTGCCATAACTGTGCAGATAGTATGCTGCAATATTTGTATAGTAGGTCTGTTGCAAGAAGATGAACATACTTTGTTCAGCAAACTGTACAGCATGCTCAATACTCTTTACATGTTTCAGCTGCACTGGACTTGCTGTCAGCTTGGTGAATAAAAAGCAATAAAATGATTATTTTAATAACCGATTGATACAAGTGACAGTGTAGTTTAAATGACTTTTTAAGTATGGAGAAATGGCAAAAAAGCATTTATTTTCCTGATCAAATGCTTGTATGTCTTCATAAATGATTCCTAGGTGAATATTTGATGGGAAATGTGTTGCTGATGAGGCCTTACAGTATTGCTTTAATTATAAAATATTTAAAAGGTAATGACTGAAGCTGATAAAGTGATTTTTTTTTTTTTTCCCCATGCATTGTCTTTCTTGTTATGGGTTGTTATCTGTAGCCAGAGAAGGCTGACAACCACTTTGCTTTTTTGATCATGGGGTGGAACTGTCTAAAGGTACTTAACATGAGTGAAATATTTAAAAACACTCCATAAAATTAATGCTATTATAGTAAGGAAACTGCTTCTTATTGCTATTCTGTGCAAGTCTTTTGACCTGAATTCAGGTTAAAGCAAACCTGAATATTAAATCTGCTCAAGCTGTTTGGTTTGTGCCAATGTTGAAGCAGATAATCCTTACTGTGGTTAAAAAGTGAAGTCTGTGGCTGAAACGTCTCTTAAAAATAGGTTGTCTAACTGGAAGTAAAAGGATTCTTTGTAATTTATCCCTTTGGCAAACCATACAATGATGTGGACTGTATTGCTTTTAATTGGAATGTACAATTTCAAGGGTTTTTTCAGCCTAGTCTTCCTTGTAGAGTCACCAGAAAGCAAGCCATTCTCTGATAAACTGGAGAATTTCAGAGACACTTTTTTAGTTAAATACCCATGCTGGTATGGATAGAAAGATAGAGCTAAAATAGTGAGGTTTTGAAACAATTTTACTGCCTTTGTGTTTGTGATTCTTCTGTATTCAGAATTTTGACATTATTTTGGAGATAATTGGAAAATATTTGTGGAACTGAACATAAGGCTTTTAAAAACATCCTGCAGCTCAAAATCTAATTAAAAATATTTTGTGGAGTATAAAGGCCTATTCTTTAAAGGCACTGGGCAGGGGAGTAAGGGGATTGGTTACCTAGTAATACAACTATGTGAAAATAGGTGAACTGAAATAATAAACATCAGTGTAATAGTTTCAGAAGTTGGGTATACAGTGATACTGAAATATTGTCCACCTATTTTCATAAACAAATTTTAATCTAGGGGAGAAAGTTCAGATTTCCCTTAATCAAGACATAGAGTTTGAGAACACTGGAAGGTGAGTGAGAAGAACAAGAGAAAGGAGTTGGATGTATGTTGTTACACTTTTTTCTTTTGAGTAGTATTCTTCAGGAAACAGAGATCACTCCTAGTACTCACTCCTCTCCCAAAAGAGCAGTTGGATTGAAAATGCTAGGATTTGCATTTAATCTACTTTACAAAATATTATTTGCAACTGTAAAGGCTGGAAACCTTTTAAAATGTAAACAAAAAAATCTCATAATCACATGGCTGCAGATTTGAGGATAGAAGAAAAACACCATGTTTTTATCAAGTGTGCTGTACACCAGAAGTGCCATTTTTCTTGGCTTCCTGGTAGCCATACACTAGTTGTCTGTTTTCAAGATGTCTTTTGCTTAATACATGCAGATAATGTAGGAAACACCACTGTATGACATTCTTTGTCCTAATTTTTTTTTTGCTTTTTCTTTGTTTCTTTCCTGCTGTATGACTCCTTCAGGTTTAAACCACAGTTTTAAACACTTTTGAGCAGTGCAGGATGGGAACTCTTCCTTATTTTTTATAATAATAATATAGTATTAAGTTCAAAACCATAGTTCAGCAAGAGGGAACAGAAAAGGAGAACTCCACATTAAAATTATATATATTGACAATTGTTGATACGGCTGTCAGTAATCTTAATCTTAAACAGTATCACTAATCCTTTTAAAATAGGCATGGAAATACAATGTAACTATTTCTACTTTAACTTTCTCACTTTTCCTGCCACTTGTTATTTTGCTCTCATGTCAAAGTAATTATTGTAGTATTTACATTTGGATCACTCTTAATGCACTTCTGTTGCATCAGGTGCTACAGAAAACATCTTGCTGTTAACTGTGATTTTTTATTTTATGCTTGAAAGTGAAAATATGTAAAATTCACCATTAGCAGAAATAGAATACATTAAAATGCATTATATACGTTAAGGCTGAAATATGTACAAATGGGACTGCAGATGTCTGAGTAGACAGATTAAAAAAAACACTATTAAACAACAGACCTTTATCATACTTATGCTAGTACTTAAAACTATTACATCTATATTTCTGTGTCTCCAAGAAGCATGACTGATGTTCCATCACTGGTGAGAGGGAATGGCAAACTCTCTTAACAGGCTGATGGCACTGGAATTGTGTGAGGTTTCCACTCTGCTGCTTCTTCCATTCTGCACTTGGCTTGACGTACTGACCTCATCCCCACCTTGTGCCATCAACAAGATATCATAGTGTTTATAACTTAAAGTATTCTTCCTCCTCCTGTGAAATTCAGTATTGCCTAAAATCTTTGTTTTTCTTAATATAATTTTTCTGAGCCTGACAGGCAATGGTGTTTGATGGAGGTTGAGCCAGTCATGTGTATACTGTCTGCAGATAGCTGCTCCAGGCATCTATAATTTGTTTAAAATGAATGGGTGGGGAAATTCTGAAGCAATCTTGAGAGAATGAGTGTCGCCTTGGAGGTAATGTACGAGTGCACTGGAGTAGTAGGCTTATTGTTCCTGGGGCTGATGGTAAGTTGAGAATGTCATCGGGCTGCTGACTTGTATGCCTGTCTGAGAAGAAAATGCATTGCTATAAGCCTGGAAAGAAAGTTAGCAGCTCGGTAGGAAAGAATTCCACTGCGGAAAGGTGACCAAAGAGTAGGAGAAGACATTAGTAAATGAGCAACATGTATTGACAGGGACAATGAATACATTCTGTAAAATGTCATACTAAAATGAAAGGGTTTAAAAAGAATTTGCTGTTTGCCACCTGCAGAATAGCTCTGTTGGAAATTTGAAGTACTGGTAGTTTATCTTAATTTAGAAGCATTACTGGAGTTTGACTGAGGGAGGTTAAAAAAAAAAAAAAGGCAAAACCCCTCAGCATCTGTACCTTAATGTTACTTGTTTTCTTGTCAGTCTTTTGCTTCTGCTTGGGGTGGGGAGGGGGAGACATTTGATCATAATTCAAAGTGGTGGAAGTGTAGGTGATGATCACATTATGTATGATTTTTGGAATGTGATAGTCTGCTGCTTCTTATTACACAAGTTGTTAGTTGTGGAGATGGCTATTTCCTTTAATCTAGAGAACAGCCAACAAAATTGCATTAAAAAGGTATTCATGATACATTGTAAAGAAACCATTGCTGCTCTTGGGTAGAAGTAGTAAATTTTACTGCTTATCTGGAGATGTTTGAGAATCCCAAATGGCTTTGGAAAATTGTACTTAGAGTTTCAGTGTTTTTAACTGTGTCAGTTACTCACAACAAGTGCACAGTTTTGCTCCTGTACCCCAGATGTTTCATAAACAAAGCCAACATGGGATTAATTAAGGATTAGATACAATAGCATATCCTTAAACCCAGACTACTGTGATACATGCAGTATCACAGTAGTGATACTGATTGTGACTGCCTGCCTGTGGGGGAAAAATTGATAAGGCACCTCAGTTTTCAGAGAAGCAACAGGCTAATCTGGATACCATTTTTTAAAGCTAGTTAGATGCTACTGGGATTCTTCAAGTACCAATACACTCACCTATTGAATATAAATTTATTAATTCATTTACTGGTATTATTTTATGTGCTGAAGAATCTTGACTTGTGATGTGTTGATGACTAGTTGTAAGAAGAAGGAAAAATCAATAGCGTAGGAAACCGATTCTTGGTTGAGTAAGTAGTATACAATTAAATGCTTGAGTGAGTTATTAAAAGACCAGGGGCTTAAGTCTCATTAAAAATAATTGGAAGATCTGTCTATATGATCATGTATGACTAATTTCTTATAAGAAAAAAGACTTTTTTTAAACCTTTCTCTAAATTTAAAAGAAGCAATCATTGCAAACAATTGAAAACACAACTTAAAATTTTCTGGCTGCTTCAGCATGTTCTGTCCTAAGTTTTCATTAGGAAAACTCGGTGCGTATTAGTTACAGATGTGTAAGTAATCACTAGTTGGCACCTTGTTTGTACATTAGTAGCCAAGCCGATAGATCCAATTAAGCAGGCCCGTCTTCTCTTCTGTTCACACTTCAGTGCCGCTTTGTAAGGCCAATAGTGAGCGCAGCTGATCTGTGTTTGTAGTATGTGAAGACTTTAGGTGGCTTGTTCAGAAGCTGCAGTGAATCACTTGTAAGGTGGGGAATTGAAATTTACCTCTCCTGGTTCCTTGATCTCTAGCAATGATGAATAAATCTACTGCAGACAAAACTTTCAAAGGAAATATGTCAAAATAACATCGTGCTAAACTATTTATTGGGTGCTTTATCTCTCATTTTCTTAACCCTTACCTTGCATATTAGTATCGGTAAATAGGTATGAATGGACAATTGCAAGTACTCAGGGTAGTTATAAGTTTCTTGTTTACCTGAACAACTCCTTTAGCCTACTTTGCAGTTGAGACTATGGTTTAAATTGCATTTTTTTGACTAGAGTCTGTGCTTGACCTTTAGGTAAAGGCTAAATTACAGTTAAAATCACTTACTAGCCACAACCTGCCCTTCAAATATGTAATCTCAAACTAAAGCAGGTGACCTAGCCAAGGAATCCTACTTTGTATGTCCCTGTTCTGAGACAGATTTGCTCTGAACATTTCCCTTCCTTTCCTCACTGAAAAGATAAAACCATGTAGTGATTTGCCTAGATTTGATCTAGAACTATTAGAAAAGCTCTAGAATTGAAAGGATGAATGGATCAATTAGTCCTTTAGCATAGAGAAAGCAACAAATTTACTCCAAGTAAATAGGTCTTGATGGAATTATCGAATGATACTGAAGTTCTTCTCATTGCATTTTGTCTTTTAGTAGAACTGTTTACTTCTAAACAATAAAAAAGAGGTGTTTTCAGCTAAAATATTTTGTATTTTGTTTTAAATTTAAGCACTATGCCACATTTTATTGGGGTTTTAAGGAGGTTCCAGGTTAGTTGATAAAAACAAATTAATTCAGGTGCTTTGAGGTAGATGATGGTAAGTGTTCATGTGGTGTGGATAGATGTCCAGTTATACTGTTTACGTGGTTGAATCTGTACAAAAATGAGGCTCGTTTTGCAGCATGGCAATGCTGTGTGTGAATAACACATGCTTTTTTTTCAGATGAGGTTTTTGACTGAATTCAGGTACTGCGTTTGGCATTGAGATTTCAATTGTACAGTACACATACAGAGAATTCCATATTCTGAAATGACAGGTTTTTTCTTCATTTCAAAGAGGCCATCTCTAACTTCACTTATCTTAAAACATTTTAATAACTGAGACTACCAATTGTGTTTTATAGGATTTGATTTTTGTGCTAAGGCCTTATCAAAAGCTTTTAATAAGGTGCTTTCTGCTGAGTTAATGATATGTTTTAGATGGCATTTCTTATACCTATCTTCAATAGACATATTCAGACAGTGTGATTGTAATAATCATGTTTCAATCAAACCATAGTTAGTATGACAAATATTGCGTGAGATTATAATGCAGGTTTTCATGTGCTTGATAAAGGGCTTAATTTGACTCCTAGCAGAGATGGAGACCCACTATTGATTTTTATATCAGAATGCAAAATAGCTCTTATTTGTCATGTATGAGGGAAATTGCTTCTTAATTAAAACTAAATAAAACACTCACTCCAAGGTTTTATGCGGTAATACAGAAGGTATCATGTTGTGTGGCAAATGTGTTCTTACACAGGTCTGTAAAGGTTCGGTTAGCAATTATTGTTAACAAACCAAAACACTTTTTAAACAGCTGCTTAAAACATAATTTGTTTGCATCCTTGGAATGTTTGTAGATTTACTGTACCCCAAAGCTCACTTGTTGTTTTTCCCTCCCCCAAAGCAAATGTCAAAGAAATATTTGAACAAACTATTATTCATCTTCAAATCCCCTTCAACTGGGACTGTGAGTTCATTCGACTGCATTTTGGACATAATAGGAAGAAGCATCTTAACTATTCAGAGTTCACTCAGTTTCTTCAGGTCAGTTATTAACCTTCTTCCAAAGTAGAACTGAAATTCATTTTCACTTCTAATAATACACTAATACCAAATTTTGAGCTTGTTCTGATAATGATAATCATTATCTATCTGATACTAATCCTGACAGTTACGATGAACTGTTATTTCTCCATAGCAATTCTGTAAGCAGTGTGCACTCATAGTGCTATAACTTGAATACCATCCTATAAAAGAATGGGACTAAATATACTGTTTATGAAATTAACCATTGTACTGGTTGTTGTGAAACTAGATTGAGGGTCTGCTTTTTCTGTCATAGGAATTTAATAGCAGAACTAAGGTCTACCAGAGAAAGATTGCATCCTTAATATAACCAGTTGTTATTAACCATATAAACTCCCGTATAAAGGTTTTAGCTTCTTTAACTTTTCTTTTAGTTTTATAAATGTTATCCTAATACTTACCCTTCTTTTCTCTCACTGGCATGCATGCTGCCACACATATATTGGGAATTTGGTCTTAAATGCAGCCAGCTTCGCAGGAGGTAAATCTGCTTTCCTGAGATGTTGCTGAAGCACCTTCTCGGGATTAGGCTTTAGAGGATCTCACTCCTAGAACTGGACTTTGTGCTAAGTCAAAAAGTTACAGGGAAAACATATTATGAATTGAGCATTATACTAGAAGGAAGTAAAGGAAGACATCAGTTATAAAGGATGGAGGAAGAGGAAAGTAGGAGAAATGTACATTATAATTCATGAGAAAGGAGTTCACAGAATTGTAGGTAATTGCACTGAATTCCATAAATTATCACACAGTGATCACTTACACTTGCACACACAGAAACTTAGTTATCTGTCTGGTAGACCCGAAGAAGTATAGATTACACAACTTCCAGATCTGGCCTTTGGCACAAAATAGTTTTGGACATACTGTCTTAAAAACTAGGGAGCGATAGATGTGCTTTGGTATAATCTGTAACTATTGTCCAGGATAAAAATAGGTGTAGAGCAGATTCTAGAAAAGTACAACTTCAGATCATATCTAGTCAGACTATATTGTAAATTGAGATACTGGAGTTTGGCGCAGTCTTTCAAGGCTGTGGTGTAACTTGATGTTATTTTGAAGGAATAAACTGTGTTCTGCATTTGATACTACATATTTTAAGTGATCCCAGGCACAAACTTGGGACACTAGTGCAGAAAAAAAATCAGATTGCTAGCGAGAAGAATCTTTTTATAGGGAACCCAGAGCAAAGTGATAAATACCTGTTCTGTTTTTATGTTTATTGTTCCAAGATCATCATATAATAAAAAACCTTTGTAGGGAAGGGTAGTATGGACTGCAGTAATTTCAATATGTACACAAGTTGGATATTGTTGTCACTCCTTTTAGATCAGGTGGTTTTTCTTATTTGGTTTAACAGCATCATGTGGGGTTTGGGACATGGATCAGAGCAGGCTTGTTGCACCCTGATCTAGAAAACCTTGTTCTTGGGGTTACAAGACTTGAGAAATTACTGTAAAGGTGATATTAGCTACATAGTTTGCTCTCTTCTTATTGTCTGTCAGAACATGGTTATTATTCTAGCTGCTTCTAGAGATCTAAATGACGGGTAAATGTGTTTTATTGTTTGCTTGAATAGAAGGAAAAAACTTTTTCTGGACATAGAATTTACAACCATCATTATTATCTTGAGGTTAGGTTACTGCAGTGTGCTTTATATGAAGGTTTTTACAGATTGTATAGGAGTTTTAAATTACCTGAAATGTGTGACCATTTCTGACATTATAGGAGGTAGCTGTTGGGGGCAATCTATATATTATATAATTTTCACTGTCCTCCTGTTTATTATTAGGTACTTTTCAATAAGTTAGCCCAGTCATATATCATCTTGAGTGTGTAAGAGATCAGCTCACTTTAAGTCTTTAAGATCAATATCAGAATTTTATCTGGCAGTTAAGTATTTAATAAAGGAATAGATAGCAGACAGGACATGGGTATGTGAAATTTATTTCTCAAATAATGTAGTGAAATTTAGTGTATTTCCTTTCAGTTGAATTGAGGCTTTTTCTTTGACAGAGGAATGAATCTGTGGATAGAATCAGTATGCAGACTTTGTGTTTTAGTTGAGCTGGCCTTTAAATTTAAACTTGCAATCGTGCTCTAGTCTACATGCATAGATGTATTCAGGCATACTGTAAGAATATGAAATAAGTGTGAATTTTGTGAGCAGTGAGTTACAGAATTTGTTTCTAATCTGCTATTTCTGAATATTCATTGTAGGAGCTGCAGTCAGAACATGCAAGACAAGCCTTTGCATTGAAGGACAAAAATAAAAGTGGTATGATAACTGGGCTGGACTTCAATGACATCATGGTTACCCTTCGCTCGCATATGCTAACTCCATTTGTCGAAGAAAATTTAGTTTCAGTAAGTGTGAAGAAAAGTGCCTTTCGTTGAGGGTTTAATACCTGTAATATTTTAAGATGTTACTGCTTCTCTCCCACTTTGTTTTCTCCTACTTATTTAATCACTGCCTTAGTGCTAGAGATTCTCACCTTCATAATAGAGTGGGCAGGGTGATACATGGCAGCACTTCTTGGCTGCAGTAGTGGGAGAGTTTGGCAACCTGGTTTACTGCTTAAAATGCCACTGGAAACACTGAGTTAGTGCACTAAAAGTGTTTAGTATCCACTAAAGCAGGGCAAACTGCACTTGGCACAGAAAGATCATTCATTTAGGACAAAAGCATCTAATTTTTATATTTGAATATATGACAGATCTCAAAAGGTGGAGACCGTTTACAGTTTTGTCCTTTTATATACTCTTACATTCTTTTCTTTTTCAGATCAGAATTTGGAAAATCAGTATGTAGACTCTAGAGGTAGAACGGGATAGTCTGAGATAGTCTGGCAAGATCTGTAGGTAAAGTAATGACATAACAGCTATAAACTAAAAGTATATAGTGTAAAAAGTACATAAGAATGAAAGTTATATAAAGTATAATAACATTTTTCTTACTATTTTACCTATACATCTTGCCTTGCCTAACTAATAAGGCATACCACCTTCTATAAAATTTATAGTATTTACTAACTTTAGACTTTGAAGTAAATGCTCCCTGCTGTATGTGATGCAAGAAGGCAGTGCGTTTATCTAAAGTAGCATTTAAATACATTTCTCTATTAGAAATAGAGAGTATTAGAAAAATACTTGGTGACACCTCTAGTGTGTGTATCAGATAAATTGAATAATAATCTGCTTATATGATTATTTCCTGATTGTTTCTTAATGTTTGATTTTTTTAGCAAAAAATAGTATCCTGTCTAATAATTGTCCCATCATGTTTCTATTAAAAAGATCTTAACATTACAGGAATAGAAAGATATCTTTAATACTTTCCTTATTTACCCAAATGGATGTTTCTGTAATTTGTAATAAGATGTTGTAAAAGGGCTTAAGGCACTTAACTGCATTCATTTAATTTTTAAAGGTAGCTGGTGGAACTGTTTCACATCAGGTCAGCTTCTCCTATTTCAATGCATTTAATGCCCTTTTGAATAACATGGATCTTGTTAGGAAGATATACAGTAATATAGCAGGTACAAGAAAAGATGTTGAAGTCACAAAAGGTAAAGTATATTTCCTACATTTTTTTAATTGTTAAGTTCTGTCCAATTTGTAATCTGGTGTTGCATGTGGCTTAAGGCAAGTAAGAAGCTGCAATAGTATGCAAGGTCGCACTCCGGTGAAAGTGTTCAAAGGGTGATTTTCATCCTCACAGGTTAGCAATGATTTTCAGCTACCTCATTAATGAGAAGGATTGGGATTCTGGCAGGAGCCATGTTAGCCTTATTAGTTTGAATGGGTAACTGCAAGTCAGTATATTATTGAGGATTTTACTATTCCTTGAAAGGGATGCATGGTTGCTTAGAGAAAGTAAGTTCCTAGGGAATATGATAGAATGGATTAAATTTGAAAATCCATTGTCAGTGATCATCACGTTGTTTTAGCTGTAGTTATTTTATCCATGATTAAATCTCCTTTAGAAAAATGGTAAAAATTTACAAAAACTTAGTGCTTATTTGCCCGAGTGGTTTAATATATCATTTATATCTGTTAGGACATAGCTAATCCATTTGCATAAGAAAGGTTGCCATATTTCATCCTGCTGCAGGCATGAGTGGACTGTAGTCATATTATGACTGATTTTATCACCGATTTTATTACCTGTATGGATCGGACCAGCCAAGCCTATGTGTTGTAAAAAGCATGCCAAGTTCCTTTTTTTTTTTCTTCTTTGTTTAACTTATGTTCATATGCTGTACTTTGTCCCTAAAGGAAAGCATAAAATGCCTGTCCTCATCCTCCAAATTGTGCTAACAAATTGCCTAGCAATGTTTTTTTGGTGTAGGTGCATAAATACATCTTGTTTGGATTTGTGTTTTCAAAAAAAGTTACTGTGTTTTCACTGCTCAAACTTGTTTACTGTAGCTTGCCAATTATGTCATGAACATGTCATGTAAATTGGCTAGACGAATACCTAAGTTTGGGGTCATTCAGAGCTAGCAGAGAAAAAATCTGGACATGTCAGAAAGAATCTGGACATCTTGCCCTTAAAGCTGTGAATAATGGACCATTGTTCTGTTCTGTTTTGCAGAACTTCAGAAACACGAATCAGAAATTGTGGGTGTGGTTTAATTAAGCTTGCTAATATCAGTGTTTTTGTTGACTGATGACTTCTCACTGTAAATCAGAGTTGTGGAGTCAGACTTGCTCTGTGTTGCAAAGACCTTTTTTAAGATAGAAGTTCGTCTAAAGATATCCTTTTCCTTTTGCATTATGGATTTTGCTTCTTGGTGATAGATTTCATTTTTATGATATTGAAGTTATTTGTGAGCATTTGAAAATGTAATTTGACAAATAACACAATTACTTTATTTC
>NW_010515405.1:24399-38198 GCF_000687285.1 Phaethon lepturus
TCTTTCCCTTTTAATTACAGAGGAATTTACCCACTCTGCAATCCGATTTGGGCAAGTTACACCACTGGAAATAGATATTCTCTACCAACTTGCAGATTTATACAGTGTTACTGGGTAACATAATAATTAATCATTGTGCAATCATTATTTTGCTGTTTTCTGTGTGAACACTACTAATTTTCATCTTAATTTAAAAAAGTTGTATGTTCCATTGTATTTCATTACAGTAATTTATTCAATGTAAACTGACTTTGGTATATGCATGGGCTTTGTAAGTGAACTGAGTACATCAAGCACAATTATTAATTGTCGTATTATAGGTATACATATAAAATAGCAAATTACATTACGGTGGTTCCAAAAGGCTACAATACACTGGTATTACTAACTTTAAGTATTGATGATGTTTTGCGTGGGCCTTTTAACACACGTGAAATGTTAGATAGGAATACCTAGAACTTGTTTAATTTGTGTATTATATCCTTTATTACAAGAACTTGCTTCTGAATAATCCTAACTCCTTTCATCTCCACTTGTGAGCTACAAGAAGAGAATGCCCTTCTAACTCCCAAGGATTCTTCATTGCAGTGTAGCAGACTTCTTAGACATGCATTCAGATATGACAGGTGGTTTTTTTTAAACTCAGGATGTATTCTGTGGGGTGTGGCCAGGAATACTGTATTGAATATGTTTTATGTTTTATCTAACAGTAATTTGCTTTTCTCTGGCTTGTGTAAAGGCGCTTAACTTTGGCAGATATTGAGAGAATAGCACCGCTGGCTGAAGGTGCATTACCTTACAACTTGGCAGAACTCCAGAGGCAGGTAGGTAGAAGTGATATATACAATAAAATTGCTGAAGTTAAGTGAGTGTTTATGTGTACTTGCATATGAAAAATAAGAGTAAAACGCTTTAAACAGATTCCTAACACATGAAGCATGCTGTGTGTATTGCTTTAAGGATGGAAAAGGGGCAGACTACCGAGTATGTGTCTAAACAAGATACTAGATTTCATATTGAAGTGTGGCCTGTTCAGGTATGACCATGTATAGATACTTAGATTCCTTAGTGTGAATACATTTGTTCACTCCTGAAAAAGCCTTTCGTTTTACTAAGTAGTCTAACTCTGTAATTTTATAACATTATATTATTTATTATTATATATTATATAATAATACTGATATTATTTTTAGATAGTAAAATATGAATATTAAATGCAAGGCTTATAAATATGTTCTTTTTTTAAAAATTGGATTAATTGATTGGCTTAACCATTTATCTAAAAGGATCATTGAATTTTACTGTACTTGTTGGTTATCTGACGTAGACAGTAGAAGGGGAATTCAGATTTATTGGGACTGATGATAAGGGTAGAATTAGAAGATGAAAAATATTGGAGTAGAATGTTAAACCCTCTATTTCACTAGACCTTTAGATTCATGTTTTCTAGCTTTGCTTTTGTCATAGCTTCCTTATTATATATATACATATACCACAACAATATGTGTAGTACAGCGTAAGAATCCCAGATTGTGCAGGAAGATTTTGAATATAAATTGGTTTTTACTTTGATGGCTCTTTTCACAACTGTAAGAACTGAAGATATAGGAACAAACATTATGCGGGTGTTTCGCTTATGTTTAGGCTTTCCACCACAGTTATTGAGTACCATGCTGCTCACTTTCAGGAGTATATATTGCAAATTTGTGTTAAAAGCAAATCTAGATTTTGGGGGCTTATCTTCACTATATTTTTGGTTCAACATATAATCTGAGAGGTTTTCTTTTGCAAGCAGATCTGTCTAACTCTAGTTAAGTTATGAATTAAATTTTACCTTAACTTTCATCTAAGGTTGAACCTGGACTACTGCTGATACTGAAGCTTGCAACATAATGGGGCATCTGCTGTGCTGCTAATAGAAATATTCTATTCCATTCTGTTCCATTCCATATATATTCCAGAGAAATCCTTTTTCTGGAGCGTTTTGTAGGGGACTGCTCTCACAAGAGTAGTTCAGGGGGAATTAACTCAACTATTAATAATGTAAAGATAATAATGCACTCAGGAAAATCCTTGGAACAGTTACATAGCAGATTCAGAAAGGAAGACATACATACATGGTGATTACATGGTTGCATAATCATAAAATACAGGGGCCGGTTGCATGTTAGTGTTTATTCTGCAAAACAAAAAAACCCAGGATTTGATCTTAAAAGTTTCTGATGCTTTTGTTTATTTTTACTGTTAGAACTTTATGGGAAATTGCAGTTCTACACAGAGCCGTACATTCTTGAGTTAGCTTTACAAGAGAATACAATAGTGTTCATCTGAACCAGTGCGTTTTGCTCCAAGGATGTCTCCACGTCCCTTTTCCCTCTGTAATATACAAAGGGAGGTAGGATATCTAATTCTTAAAGATCTTGTATGAGCATATCCCAGAGTTCTGACCAAATACATCTTTGTGTACTCAGTAGATAAATTTTTTTTCATCCAGAAGGTTCCCATTTTCTTACAATGTCTAAACAACTCCAATTCTCTCTCTTTCAGTCTGTGTTAGGAGTTTATGGGGTGCCTATCAAGACATCTAAGGGCTCTGATTCCCAAGTGGGCATAGCCTGGCTTGGGCTGGGTTCTGCTCCAGGCTGCCCACACCTCACTTGGTATGCAGACAGCTGAGCTTCTTATGACTCAGCTGCTGAATGGCCACATCTTGCAGCTTAGCGTTTATGGCAATCTGACGCTGGTGATGAGTTGCATTAAAATGCTGCTCCTGAATTGCAGTGATTCAGCAACTGATTCCCAGGTAGCTCAGCCATCTGGACTGTTGGGGCAGGAGGACAGGCAGCTGGCAGCAATAACTTTGTCAGCCATTCCGAAGCTACACTGTCTCCCATAAAGTGAAATTTGGATTCTTTACCATGGTGATGCCAGTGACAGGTAGTACTGCTGCAGGGTGGACTGAGGTGAAGCGGCAGTGCAGTGACAGAATCACCCGTGCCTTGTTCGTCACATGTATGTACTGTATTTGCCAGTGGATGAGGGGTCCCAGGACTCTGAAAATGAAAGCTCGTGTTTACAAAGCCTTTTATTTTTCATCTCACTTTTTATGCATATTGCAAAGAGGTTCCTTTAAGCAATCACATCCACTACAAAATCTAGTATGCATATCAGTGACAGGCAAATCTTGAATTAGTTCAACTGCTATGGTTGAAAATTATCCCATATGGAATATAGCAAGTCTTCCATATGTGGGACTTGGAGTGTATTTTGGTTACTGTTATTACAACAGGTGGATTTGATCATTCAGTTCTCTTTCAAACAAACTGGCCTGGAACACAGCACCTGGTCTGTTCTTAGTGTTACTCCTCTGTTGTCCTTAGATGATTAGACATATCTGAGACAATGAAATAGGTGTCCAAAACCTACTTAATGGTAACAGCCTTCCTGTGGATTCCTCAAGACAGGAACGATAGAATGGATTGATGCAGAAATGTATACACAATGTTTATCCAGACTAATGAGAAATACAGAGTTTTGTAATTACATTCTGAACTGCCAGCTTTGGTTTTAATTGGTGTCTTTGTGGCACTTGCCTTTCTGAGTAGACAAAATACTAACTTGTTTTGTTTTACACTTCCGAATTACCTTTGTAGCTTGACGCTGTTACAAAATGAGCTCATCGATTAAAGTTCCGCTCATCACTAGAACAGAATATACTCTTTTCACGCTCTTGGAGTAACACATTATATTTTCATCCTATTCTACATTCTGTGTTAAGAAAGCACAACAGAAAGCAAAGTAATTTCATTTTCTTTGTTTTATAAGGAACAGTATTTTACTAGACCTTATCCTAAGTTAACCTTATGTTACTTTATTTAACTGTATCAATAAAATGAAAGATATCCCTTTCTGGAAGAGAGAATATTATCCCAGTGAGCTCCAGCTGCCCTTGGAAAATGAAAACAAGTTTGTAATCACTTTATGTGATTTTAAAATTCCTTCTTAAAGGGAAATCTAAATTTTACATAAACTCACTGTATCTTTGTAGATTTCGTGGAAATGGAAATTAGCTTGCTTTCAACCATGTTTACTTTATTGTCAATTTTTTCATTGTGTACGATTTTCTTAAAGCCTAGCAGCTGAATATGCTATGAGGATGACAGCTACAGTAATTTTCTGTTTATAAATATTCATGATTTGAAAGCTATAGCTCTAATTACATTCATTTACATATCCATCTGAACACACAAGTACACTGCAAACTTTGTGGACACTTATTTAATAATATAAAAGTGCCATTTCCTTCACAAAGAATTTGATTTTTAACATCCAGTGACATACTCATTAAGATTAATGTCTGAATGTAATGAGCGGATTTTGATGAGAACTCTGTGGAGCTTAGAAGAAAAAGAATTACCTTAAAACAGCTAAAAGGAAGCAGGTGTGCTAAACTAGGAGAAAACTTTTGTGGAATGAAGAACCAGTCCTGTTTCTAAGCCTTTTTTGGGTAGTATTGTTGCATGTGTGTTTTATTTACATAAATCAAAAGAGTATTTTAGAGATTTTTTTGGTGGTTGTTTTGTTTTCATTGTGATTTTTTTTTTTTTTTTTTTTTTTTAAGATCAGGAAAATTTAGTGTTTTGAGACTAGTGGGGACTTCTTCAGATTTATTGCTTCTATTTGCTTGTAAAGGCAATATGTTTGATTTATGCTTTTTTATGCTGGTCCACATGTGCATTTGATAATTTTGGTGCTACCCAGAATTTCTGTTCTTCTCTGTTAAGCTATATTGTTGGGGGAGGAAAATGTCATGTGAAAGGAAATGGTGGTAGTTGTATCTTTTTCTTCTGTGGAAAAGCTGTATAAAATACAATTCATGGCTTTTTTACAAGTAATGAGCCCATCTTAATCTCGTAGACTTTCATCCTACATTGTGTATATACAGTGTAACATTATGCAATAAAGGCACGGTTTTGCACATCCAATGTAATACCAGTCCAAACAGAGTAGCTTACACTAAGGTACATGCTGTCTTTCTGTGGATGTTCCACTTTCCAGAGCTTCAGTAAGCTGCACGTAACTTAGTTAAGTAGCCTTGGTGAGTTAGCTGTGAAACGTGCATGCCATCATCTTTGTGCAGAATTCATGATGTGCATCAGAGCAAAGCCGCCCGTAGCTGTCTGAGGTCTGTATACATTCCAGCTGTGCTGTCAGGAGTGCATCTGCCAATGGTACAGGGTGCTTTTAAGAAAAGCAGGTTTGTGTTTGGGAGATTGGCTTCAGTATCTGCTTTAAGATGGAATTTAACAGTTAGTATCTTGGCCACTTATATAACCCAGACAGGTTATACTGCATAGTATAAATTCTTTTCTAATCCCCTTATTTACGTTTGGAACAAAAATTTGGCCCATCTTGCATATTTGATAGTGCAAGTTTGTGAACACTTACATCTTGTTTATCAGTTACCTTGTTTCTAATAATAATCATTTAATAATACTGTTATGAATCTCCGCAGATATTTTCTGTGCAGACTTGTATTTATCTAGAACACTAGTACATTTATAGTAGTGTATGCGATTGAAGTGTGTGAGGTCATCATTGTATCTGTAAATTATGAACTGCCTGAAAAAGTCTTGTGGAGAATACTTTGTGGAATAATTGACTTTTTGCTTGTTTTGAAGACATGAAATGTCATGTTTATGCTATGTATTAATGTATATGTAATCTTAAAATATAGCCTATGCTGATAGATGCTGTCTGTGAGATACTGAATTCCTTTTGAGATACTGAATTTTATTTGAGCCAAAAGGGGATTCCACGCCAGACAAATTCAAAAGCAACAGAATGGAAAGTAGCAAAGTTGGTTTGAGCTTCTGTCTGCTTTTTCCTGACCATAGTTGTTTCAGTTATACTAGGAATATGTAAGGAAGAATATTTTCTGAAAGGAGCATTTGAAAAATGTGCTTCATTCATTAGACATAATGGAAGTTACATAGTAATTTCTTTTTTGTTTTTTCCTCTGTAACACAAAGCTACCAATTTTTATCAGATTCTTTCTGTAACGTTACAAAAGCCAATTCACAGGCATCTTTGTTTTCTCATGCAGATTTTCAAGCTTTTTTTACTTTTCTTTTCTTTTCTTCTCTTCACACAGCAAGAGTTTGGAGAATTAGGCAGGCCTATCTGGCTCCAGGTAGCTGAGTCAGCTTACAGGTTCACTTTGGGCTCAGTTGCTGGCGGTGAGTAGTATTTCTGGTTTCTGTTTTCAAGCTTGGATTAGTTTAACACTGTCTTGCCAAACTACTTGGTCTCATCTAAGGTGTATTTCTTGGTTATACATGTGAAGCATTGGAGGGTGGAACCACTTTTGGTTTTGCCATTCCCTTTCTCCTCTTACCACTTCTGTTATAGTATCCCTCCACAGTCCTCTGAAACTCCACTCCAGTAATGAGTTTCCTTACTGGTAATTCAGATTGGTTTTCTTTGTTCTACGCACCTTGTTTTATTCAATAGTGTAAGCCGTTCTCTTTGAGAGTTTTTTCTGGACATTCAGTGTTGCCCTTTCTTACTTCCAACCTATCAGAGACCTTGCCACCTTATGTATTCTTTGTGTTTAAATAAATGTTGTAGAAAATCATCATCATAATTATACACTACACCAACAATGATGTTGCAGAAATAATACTCCAAATGCTTTCTTACAGCTGTTGGTGCTACTGCGGTATATCCCATAGACCTGGTGAAAACTCGTATGCAGAATCAGCGCTCCTCTGGTTCAGTCGTAGGAGAGTTGATGTATAAAAACAGTTTTGACTGCTTTAAAAAGGTTTTGCGTTTTGAAGGCTTTTTTGGTCTTTACAGAGGTAAGTGAATAAACAATAGATATACATCAAGTTGGGGATTTTCTGCCTCTTTTTTTTTTCCTTTTTTTAATACCTCAACAGCTAGTTTCTCATGGGAAAACCAGGAAACTTGATATCATGTACAATTTTGCTTCTGTTTCATACAGCTCAATATTTATCTTTTCTTGAGTAGTGTTCATAAACAATTGCAGGGAAAAAGTCCTAATTTGTGGGGTGTGAGTGTTGTGGACATGATTGTTGTATCACAAACTGAGGATTGTAACTTTTGGCTGGAGGCAAACATCAGGAGCAGATTAGCATCTGAGGAATAAAGATCGATTTTCCTGCAAATATTTTTTGTTAAGAGACAAAAGACAGTAATTTTGAAGTCTGCCTGTTAAACTGGATGCCCGATCTTATGCCTCATACTTTTGCAGGTAGTGGGACTTGTTTTATGATTTTATTCCGTGAACAAGAAATCACATCCTACTGTTGTATTATGTGCTCTATTTTACTTTAAAATATCAACAGTAGAACTCATAAATGTTGTAATTTAAAAAAAGAAGAAAACCTCCTCTAAAATATAGGTTAAGAATTCAAAGCAACTTTTTATCAGTTTTATCAGTTAGGCTGAAAGCTATCTTATATCTTGTTTTAGCTTAGGAGAAGATTCTGAAAGGGTTTTTATCACATCAATAAGGTGACTTACATAGAGGGTACATCCTAGCCAGTCCTCTGAAATGGATATTCAGTTGCATTCTCTTATTTTTATTTGTCATTTGACATAACTTAATGAAGTGCACAATTTTCATAAGGATCAGTAAGGTATTTATCAATTGGCACACTTTTTTTTTTAGTTGGAGCAAAGCCACTCACTTTTATGATGGTCAGTGCCTTTTTTTCTGCTTTGCAATGTGTTCTGTCAATGAAGACACTGGACAGTGTCCTTTAAAGACAGCATCTGAGAAGTTTTTGCATGTGAAGGTCTGTGGATTCTGGCTAAAGAGTTTTTTGTAATCTTGCAGGATTTAGCTATGCAAGTGAGTAGAGGGAAGAATATGTCAGTGAAAATGTTAATGAAATAGCTGTATTCTCTGTAAATTACATTTTACTTGTAAATTGTTTTCCTTTTTTGTTGCTAAATCATTCACAAAAGGAAATACTCCTTGAGTTACATTTATAAGACTATTTCTATGGTGCTGTTCTACAGTATTGTTTTCTTCTCTTCCCACCCACCACCAACCATATAGTTTTGCAGGGCAGCTTCTAAAGCTGATCATTTGTTACGTTTATTTTTGTTTTCTAACCTTTCGCAAAGGCTTTGAAATCAAGGATGATTCCACTGATGAGTTAAAAGCAATGCTTTACACTTGAGAAAAAAATCTGCTTGTTTGAAAGAATGTCAGCTTGTTAAATTTCTTAATAGTCTGTTTAATGATTGTCTTTAAGATTGTTTAGCAAAAGAAGTTCTTGTAGTTGTTTTGAAAATGTTACACTTAATGGTTGTCATGTTACTAAGGTCTTGGACTCCTAGAATTACATGGTCTGTGGAAGTATATTGAACTAAACAACAGAAACATTCATGGAGTTGACTGTGTGTCTGTTACTGGCTTCTTGTATTCCTGAGATGGATTATCCTAATTGTATTTTAATATAACGGTACATGTAGTCGTTTACCACAGTTTAAAAAATAGACCTGAATGCATACTGGAAAGTTCATATTTTTACATGAAAACTTACAATTTTTGGTCAAAAAAGTTATGACACACTTCACACACTTGGCATCCAACTTCAGAACTAATGAGGTATTTTTTAAGGTCCCTCACTAGACCATGCAGGGTCCCAGGTTCTCTGACACACTGAATGTGTGTGCCCAACGAGTTCAGCTGCATAGAAGAAGGGGGGAATTGTCTTGTGGTGTTTTGTCTGGTAGTTTTGGGTTTTTAAAATGTAGGCACTGCAGAGCTGGATTTTCTTTTCATGGTAGACGAGAGATTCAAGCTGGGAGGGCAGCATTTCTTTTTGTTATTGTCAACCTTTCTTTGTATTTAATAACTACCTTTCCTCAGCATAGTAAGTCTGTAAATCGCACAGAAAGTACTATGTTGGAAGAAAACACTACACTGCATATATTAACTGCTGCACTTTCTATTTAGGTACATTTGCTGTGAGCTTCCGTTTAAGGCAGTAGTATAAAAATTCTGCAGGCTGAGTGCTTTTGGCAATTTTGAACATTCTTTATGAATGTTTAGCTATTATTCTTTTCACTTAATGGATAGTGGAAAGCTACATTGATATAGTTTTGTTGTTGTTATCTGATACTTGATATAATTAACATGGGATTTTTTGTTAGTTAACTGGCAAACACTTTTGACAAATTGATATTCCCTAACCATGGAATAACATTAGGAAGTGACCACTTCTAATAAAAATAAGCCTTTTAAGTTTTATAATCTATACATATGCCAAAATTACCGTGGAGAAAATGGATTTAAAAATAACAGATGCTGTTTTAATCTTGTATGTTAGGAAGTTAAGACTGCCATCTACTGATTTTTTTCTTAAACCTATTAGTTCCTAGAAAGGTGTATGTGCTTTTGACAAATGGCAGTTCATGTTGATAGTAGCTATTTTCCAGGAGCACGGGCCTTTTCAAAATCGTTTTCTGTCCACTAATGCTTCCTCTTGGTGAGATAAAAAATACTTAATAGTAATAGGGTTTAAAGCAGTTCATGCTACCGTGTTGGACTGAACAAGCAAAAACCCTTTATATCCTTAGTTGAATGGAGCCTTCAGAAAACTCGGGTTAGTGAGTCAAGTGGAAGTGAGTTGATAATTTATCATAGTCATGTCTATATCTCACAATTACTCTCCTACTTTAAAAAGCAATTGCAAGCTTTATGGAAAAATGATATTAAGGGGCTAAGAAAGTCAAATGAACTCTTTTGTAGTAGACATATACAAGATGCATGTTCAGTCCTTACACTTTGTTTCTTCTGTACAGCAACAGCGTCAGGCTTGACTTGGTTGTGGAAGGGTCACCCTTTTCATTACTATTTTCAACAGAAATCTTAATATAAAATTGTATTGGTATGAATACATGCAGTGCTGTAGCAGCATCACATACATAAATGCCATCCACCTCAAAGGATATCCCATGTGCAGAAAGGTGTTTCTGTAGAGCTCTTATAAAATACTAGTTTCTGTATTAGGAAGATAATGTTGCCTTATGATGTCTTTGTTTCTATAGGCTTGTTACCACAGCTGATAGGTGTTGCTCCAGAAAAGGCTATTAAGCTAACTGTACGTATCTTTTTTTTTTCCCCCTGGCATCCTTTTGTTTGTTAACTTACACAGGATTTATTTCCTAAAATGTGTGAAAGATGACCACTTACAAGCACTCTAATATATATGGTTACAGATGTACTTGATATATGTTAATAAGGAGGAAAAATAACTTAAAATTGTGTGTAATGTATTATATCTTTATTAGGTTAATGACTTTGTCAGAGACAAATTTACTAAGAAAGATGGTTCCATTCCACTCCCTGCAGAGGTCCTTGCTGGAGGCTGTGTAAGTATCTGTCCTGTATTCCTAGGAAACATTGATTCTCAGTCAGGTGCAGTACAGTTGGAATGACAGTTAATGGGTGTGCTTTCTCAATTTCAGCAGAACTGTTCTTTTTTCTCCCAGTCACAAGAACTAAAAAAAGTACTACTGTTTGGAAAGCTTTGCATACTTCTGAGTTGGGTTCCCTTGGAATTATATGCTTGAACAACTTCTTTTGGCCCAGTTTCTAACTTTCAGTTTCAGCAGTGGTTTTATTCACAAAAGGTTAAAGGAGAGGGTGCCTTTTCTCCCTTTCCATACTTTTGCTTGGGTTGGCATTCATGGTTAGTTTGGAAAGATACAGGTACTCCTTGAGAATGGATTACAGAAATCATGTTCGAGTTTCCTTCGGGGTAGGGGGGAGCTAGAACAGTTTAAAAAATCTATTTATTGCTGAAGATTTTAAGAAGGAAAAGAAATACAATTTTCAACTTGTTATGTGTAAGATTTTTCTGTTTGTGAAAATGGGGAAAAACTGAACAATGTAGTCTTGCCTTTCAGATAACATGTATGAGGGAATTTTCTGTTTAAATGAGTTTGTATAATATGTAGCTACATTACTCCAGACGCTAACTACATCCATCATCTAAATACAGTTCAAAAACAAATTGTGTTTTCGTTGTGATTGAGGGCTGTAATAAAGTGGATTTCTTAGCAAACTGTAAGTGGATTGAATTGATATAGATGATAGATTTCTTTTGGTTTTGCACATTGTCTAATTTCATTTGTGGGATTCCCTGACAGTTGTTAACCCTATAAAATGTTTAAGGCTTGAGTTAGGTTACTTTTGTAGTGGAGAACACTAATAACTTCCAGTTGAGTAGGCTGACAGGCTGGTATAAAACCTCCTCAGCTTACAAGAAAACCTGGGGCAGAAAGGTTGTTGACCTCTGCAAACTTTTAATTCAAAGAAGCAGCCCTGAAGGGAGGCTGCTTATAGTTCTGACTGATTGAATTTGGCAGCCTGGTACTTGCTTGAGTCTTCACCTGTCAGTGTACAGAGTTTATTTTCTGAGAAATGTGAGAAAGCAGCTGTGATGTATAGCTAGCAAAAGACTAACCTTTCTCTGGAAAGCTCACTAACACCAAAAACACATACAGGTAATTTCTAACAGAAGTGAATATAATTCATTAGTGTTTTTCTCTGTGTTGTGGTTAAATTGATAATTAAAATCAAACATCTGATAATAAGTTTTATTATTTTACATTCTTTTGTACTGAAATGTATAATACTAAATTTAATCCACATTAGAGGCTTTTCCACTTCCTGGTAGGTACTGCTTTTTCAAAATAGCTTTATTGTCTTACTGTAGTTAACATGCAAACATTCATTGGGGAGAAATTTGAGTTTCAGATAAGCTTTCAGAAGTTTGGATATTTCTGTGAAGCTGAGCAGATTTATAACCTGTCCAAACACAACACTTTCTTCTAGCTGACTGTCTTAGCTGATATTCTCATCTTCTTCTTCAAGATAATACTTATCTCACTCAATCTGGGAGAATTTTAAACAAAGTTGGCCTTTGTAGGTGAAGAGTTGGCCACAGTTTAGCAACCTCAGGAATGTTCATTTCTTTGTAGCCTCCTCTGGATCTTCTGATATCTTACCAGTTGATGACTTTTCTGTTTGTACGGCTGCTTAGCTCCATTTTAAAAATTTCACTTCTTCCTAAATACCAGAATCTTTATTAGCAAGCCTATAAAGATTATTTTAAAAGTCTGAAAGTATCAGTTGACTAAAGGGGTAGCAAGTTGATATGTTAGTCTTTCTCATCCTCAGTCTTTTTCATCCTAATTGTGACAGCTCTTTTTTATGTTGTCTTGCTTGGAAATCGTGTTGATCTTCGGACTTCTGGTGTTCATTGTGTACTGTTTTTCTACAAAGTATTACAAGACATAACCAACAGTTACATCCTAGGAAGTGCCACAAGTAAGCTTAGTCCATTTCTATGTACAGGGGCATGCAAGACTTTCAGTTTTGGGTCATGCTACCTTTCTTCATGTTTCCTTTATTCCGTTCCTTTGCTCTCTGTTAGTACAAAATGATGCATTACTGTGGGGCTGTTTGGGTTTTATATATGCCAAAATTATTTTCAGCTTCTGGATTTGCGTAGCTTGTTTTTTTGTGGGTTTTCTTTATCGTTTGACACTTAAATAATTTTTTTGCTAATAGTACAGTATAAATACAGGCTAAATGCAAAACATGCTTTTCACCTTGTCCTAACATCAAAAAAACAGCATTATGCCCATATGTAGTTCTCAGGAGATGTACTTATTACTATCTCTGACCATCACTTGCTGTGTTTAGTGTTGAACCTTCTCCTGATTAACAGCAATAATATACTTTTTCATCATTTCTCGTATGGAACTGGTAGTGGATGAGCAAGATGAGCAAGCCATATTTTCAGCCATTTTCTAGAGTTTCCAGCAGAGGCCTTCCTGACCTTTGAAGGCCCACCCTCTTGCTAGCCACACAGAAGCACATTGTGTATGCCACAGTCCTCAAGCAGGAGCAAAAAAAATTCTTCTGAGGAAGTGGAGTCAGCTTGGGAAAGGCTCCAGCAGACCTAGCAAATTCTTCTCTCTGGATGGCAGTGCCATATCAAAGCCATGTATGATGTTACAGTCTTCTAAGTCCCACACATGAGGACTGGTGGTGAAAACTTGGACATTAAGACAGTAGTGATTCAAGAAAACCTGTGTAAGTGGCTCAGTATCCTCAGCTCTGGAGTGTCTGCAAGAAGTGCTATACCATCCAGCAAAGGGGCTGCCCACAGACACGTGCCTCCTCCAGAAATAGTAACTCTGAGAGACTGAATCTCTTTGGCCAAGATCTTACTTCTTGGGCTCCGATTATTCTCAGCTCATGTAAGGTTATGGAATAAACTCTCATTCCCCGTAAGAGGAAATGTCTTCATTTTCATAGCTGTTAACAAAGATATCCGCTCGCACAGTGGCCTGTTTATATGGTCAGCTGCCTGTCTGTTGTCTTTCCTTCCTTACTGCAGGGCAGGGACCTCCCACAGGCAGCCGGTGGCCTGTGCTCCTTGAAACCTACCTGCTAGCCGCTGGGCAATGTAAATGTCATTGGGAAGTGTAGGGTCTGATCTGTCAGAGCTCAAATACTCCCAGCTGCTCCCAAGCTGTAGCTGTATTTGAAAGCTGCATAACAGCTATGTGGGGTAGCTCAGTTACAGCGGTCAGGTCATACCTGTCAATGAAAGGGCTCTGATCCCTGATGGATGAAATTGATATCCCATCTTCCTACCTTCCTGAGAGTATGCTGGTTTGTTAATCGTCAACAGCACTATCCGCAACTTACGCATGTTAGAGCAAACAATTTCTTTCCC
>NW_010515406.1:0-5585 GCF_000687285.1 Phaethon lepturus
GGCAGCGAGGGGCACCAGGAGAAGGCGAGGGCTTGGGGTTTCTGCCACTCTGCCGGCTGCCGCTGTGAATGTCCCAAGGGGGGTTGACTGGAAAAGGACCCAGCCCCGTGCTGAGGTGTCTGCTGAGTCCCGGTGGAGGAATAAAGGCTCCCTTGGGTAAAGGCAGGCGAGCGCCTCTGATCCACGCTGTGCCTCAGGGAAGGTTGAGGTGCCCCGCCTGAGAGGGCAAAATGCTACTGAAAGCCTGTGAGGGGCTCGAGAGTGTTCATTTAGGCAGAAATCACGTTTTAGCAAAGCACCTAAAACAGAAAATAGTCTAGGATTTTTAGGAAATCTTTAAAGAAATCTTAAAGGAAATCTAAGCTGCCTTTGCATACTGCCCTTTGATTTCTGCTCTGTACGTTTCAGACACACTGAGGCTGATTCTCCTGTTATCGTTTAAATACAGAATGAAAAGATTTAAAATGCACACACCTGATCACCCGTCCACTGCTGCAACATGCATGTTAATAAATACTTTTAACCAACTGTTACAGATGTGTTTGCGTTTACACAGTCTCAATTCAGATGGAAACACATTTTTGTCCCTAATTTGCTTAACTGATGATTTGCAGAGTAAGGAGTTGGTCAGCATAGGTAAGCATGAGAGGAGCTAGGCTTAGCTTATTTGCTCTGGTTTGCTCAGGGAAGTCTGAGAGAGAGGCAGGAAATAGTTTTAGCCTAGTGCCTGACTCAGATGATGGTCCAGGATGAATGAAGGGGAAAGGAAAGCTATACACTATCTTTACATACTGCCTTGCCATTTCTGACTTGTATATGTTGGCCATAATTTAGTTAGTTAAATATATATTAAGGGTTTAAAACACAGTGTTAGTGGATTAAAAGGGAAATAGCTTTGAATATATTCCTGGGAGAGTTCCTTTGCCTTCCAAATGGCTTTCAAATGCCAAAGAGAAGGTAGACAACAGGGATTTACAAGAACAGGCAAGTTTAGTTCAAATATTTCCTTTTAATTTAGGAAAGCACAATGCACTTTGCCGTATATGTGCTCTTTATGAAAAACGCTTTCTTTTATTACATTTCACTTCTGAATGAAAGAAGGGAGAGACAAGACTGATGATGGCTGCTTTCTTTCCCCTTTAGGCCAGACACAATATAAAAAAGCCTTACAATGAAAAATAGTCCTAAGACTGTATTGTCTTCTGCAAGTTCAGCATTCAGATTCATTGCACAAAGAAGTGTTGTGCCAGATGGGTACTGTGCTATGCCAATAGAAAATGACAAAGCAGAATAAAGTGAAAGTCCAGAAACATGTCCTGAATACTTCTGTAAGGACAGAGGAGTGTGCTAAAATTTGCCTTCAGACAAACAGACAGCCCCCAACCACACACCACACACAACCCAAAACCAAGAAAAAATAAACCTCAAACCCACCAGTATTGCAAAATATCCCAGCTCTCATTTTTGTAGCTTACAACGGACAGCTTATTTCCCTGGGGCTTAATTATCCTAGGCCGAATGCCCCACCTCCGGCGTGTCTGGTGGGCACATCCAACATACATTTCTGTGCTTAATTTTATTTTCATTTGAGTGGTGTTAGAAGGTAGAATAACCTAGTGCAGTCTGACACAAGGCAAACACTGAAGGACATCAGGGAGGAACATGTACAGAACAAAGTCATTCAAGTGCATCTGTCTGATCCCGGTCATGATACGGGTCACCCGGCTGGGGTAATTTGATCATGTTGGCATCTATGTTCTGCTGCTTTTTCAGTGCAGCGAACACAAATCTGTCATACTACCAATGGAGACAAGGGCAGCACATAAACAGTTCTGAGCATTCTTCTCCCTCACCAGGGATTTTTCCAGTTTTTGAAGATCTTCTTTTCTGTTTTTGTTTATAATCAAGTGAACCTCCTCATGGGGATTTCCTACCTTGAAGCTAAGGGAAATTATAAAAACGTCTCTTCAAGTCCTTAGTGTGTGGCTAAAGAGACAAGTGTGAGAAAGGAAAATTTAAAACTTGGAGACAACCAGAAAAAGCTCATCTGCTGAAAAGCAATTCAATGTTATCAGCACAAAATTGGCATCTGCTTCCTTTTGCATTATAAAAGCTTCCATTGATCAGATTACAAATTGTCCTCAGTGCATGGACCAGCCAACACACACCACAAAGCTGCATGGGACACGTCAGCATCACAGGGCTTGTCACAGCATGAGAAAAGGTAGAAATTGCAGTATGGTGTATTTGTCTCTCTGCCTGATTTTACAGATTCTGATACAGCTGCAGAGGAAAGCACTTAAAAAAAATACATCCAGAAGTCCACACAGTTTGGTGTCACACAGCGCTCTAATGTGTCTACCTCCAGCTGTTGTGGGTTTTTGAGGAAGCACATGGTGTCCTGCCAGAGAGCTCCTGTTTGTTTGATAGAGGGCAGAAGGAATCAACATTTTTTAGTAGCAAATGTTTCTAAAAAGACCAGTCCCTTTAAAAACTCTCTACATCTAGCTACTGCCAGCTTCAGAATAAGCCACAAAACCACTTCTTTGTGATTTTATTACAAACCTGCTTCCCTCTCAAAGGAGACGGAATCATTGCGTTGTTTTATGTCTTTTTGTGGTGTGGGGGTGCTGGGGTTGTATGATCATGTTTCAAGAGCATCTTTGTCCCTTAATAAATGTTAAAATGTTAGCAAACAAAGCTGACTACTGCATAAAAATCCACATATGCATTAAAACAAAGCTTCCCCTTTATTTCAAAGATTCTCTCAGGTGCTGTGTACAACCAAAAAAAAAAAGGCTAATGAATTGATAGAACCTTGCCCTTGCTGTTGATATGCTGTTTCTTCTTTCTGCTTTCTAGACATGGCGAAAGAACAGAGTACAGCATGGAATGGGCACATAATGCCATATGCAACTGAGTTGTAAGAGAAGCAGATGGAAGATGATGCAGACAGCCATTATACAATCCTCTTTAATCAGAAGTCTGGTCTACATGCTGGTGCCGATTCCCGTGTGGGGGTGTTTGTGTGGGGAATAGTGAGTGCTTTCTGTTCCACCCTGGAGAGTGAAAAGAGATGCTGAAGCGTAGAAACCCAGATGAACCAGCTCAACCCAGTGATGCCAGGGTAAACCATTTCTTCTTCAACTTTTGTTTACACTAGAAAAGAAATTCATCCTCTCTTGTCACACCTCGCAGGGTAAGATATAACATCATCGAGAGTGATTGTGCCCCTGTACTCGGCACTGGTGAGGCCGCACCTTGAATCCTGTGTTCAGTTTTGGGCCCCTCACTACAAGAAGGACGTTGAGGTGCTGGAGCGTGTCCAGAGAAGGGCAACGAAGCTGGTGAGGGGTCTGGAGCACAAGTCTTATGAGGAGCGGCTGAGGGAACTGGGGTTGTTTGGTCTGGAGAAGAGGAGGCTGAGGGGAGACCTTATCGCTCTCTACAACTACCTGAAAGGGGGTTGTGGTGAGGTGGGTGTTGGTCTCTTCTCCCAAGTAACTAGTGATAGGACGAGAGGAAATGGCCTCAAGTTGCGCCAGGGAGGTTTAGATTGGATATTAGGAAAAATTTCTTCACCGAGAGGGTGGTCAAGCCATTGGAACAGGCTGCCCAGGGAGGTGGTGGAGTCGCCATCTCTGGAAGTGTTCAAAAAACGTGTGGATATGGCGCTTCAAGACATGGTTTAGGGAACATGGTGGCGCTGGATTAATGGTTGGACTTGATGATCTTGAAGGTCCTTTCCAACCTCAGTGATTCTGTGATTCTGTGAGTGCCCAGCTTGAGAAGAGTAGCTTTCCTCTCAGAAGACCCTCTGAGGAAAGATGTGGGCCTTAATGTCCCCTATTGCCAATCTTACTGAGTACATGCTTAAAAAGGCTTTTGGAGATTCTTGCTTGAAGGAAAAGATGCTTGAACCTAGACCAAACATGTGGTTCTTGCCGTTTTCAGCATGAGTCTCCCTTGGACTGGCACTAATGATCCCAGGAACAAGTGCTGATATCTCTCGCCAACAGAGAGATATTTATCTAAGCTGCAAAAGCTCTTGCCTTGTATCGGGTATAAGAACAACCACTGCCGGAGGCCTGAGCAGGTCGCCATGCCTGCAGCCTTGCCTGGAGCCCTTTGGGCCATGTTGGGGTGAGGATGAATCCTTTGGTGCTCTCCCTGTTAAAGCCCTCCACCCCTGCTTTGATGAACTCTCTCTTTGCCAGCACAAAAGTCAAACCCTCCTTTTTGCAGAAGGCACTCCTTCAGCTCCCCTCAGTGAGGCCAGGCTCCTCTCACCCGATTCCAAATCATGTTACATTCTTGGTTACTTCAGTGGTGAGCGACCTGCTACACCACTTAGACACACACAGGTGTCTATGTGGTCAGATGGGATCCACTAAAGGGTACTGAGGCAGCTGCTGGAAGTGCTCACTAAGACACCTTCAATCATTTATCAGCAGTCCTGGCTGACTGGGGAGATCCCAGTTGACTGGAGGTTAGCAGATATGATGCCCATCTACAAGAAGGGCCAGAAGAAGGATCAAGGGAACTACAAGCCTGTCAGTCTGACCTTGGTGGCAGGAAGGTTATGGAGCAGATCATCTTGAGTGTCACCATGCAGCATATAAAGGACAACCACGTGATCAGGCCCAGTCAGCATGAGTTTATGAAAGGCAGTTCCTGCTTGACTAACCTGGTCTCCTTCTACGACCAGGTGACCCGCCTAGTGGATGAGGGAAAGGCTATGGATGTTGTCTACCTGGAATTTAGTAAAGCCTTTGACACCGTTTCCCGCAGCATCTCCTGGAGAACTGGCGGCTCGTGGCTTAGAGAGGTGCACTCTTTGCTGGGTAAAGAACTGGCTGGATGGCCGAGCCCAGAGAGTTGTGGTGAACGGCGTTAAATCCAGTTGGTGGCTGCTCACAAGTCGTGTTCCCCAGGGCCCAGTATTGGGGCCAGTTCAGTTTAATGTCCTTACCAATGATCTGGATGAGGGGATCGAGTGCACCCTCAGCAACTGTGCAGACGACACCAAATTGGGTGAGTGTGTTGATCTGCTTGAATGAAGGAAGGTTCTGCAGTGGGATCCGAACAGGCTGGATAAATGGGCCAAGGCCAACTGTATGAAATTCAACAAGGCCAAGAGCTGGGTCCTGCACTTGGGTCACAACAACCACAGGCAACACTACAGGCTTGGGGAGGAGTGGCTGGAGAGCTGCCCAGTGGAAAAGGACCTGGGGTCATTGGTCGGCAGCCATCTGAACATGAGCCAGCAGTGTGCCCAGATGGCCAAGAAGGCCAGCAGCATCCTGGTCTGTGTCAGAAATAGTGTATCTCTGATACTCCTGTATCAGCAGGAGTAGGCAAGTGATTGTGCCCCTGTACTTGGCCCTGGTGAGGCCGCACCTCAAATACTATGTTCAGTTTTGGGCCCCTCTCTACAAGAAAGACATTGAGGAGCTAGAGCTCATTCAAAGAAGAGCAACAAAGCTGGTGAGGGGTCTGGAGCACAAGTCTTTTGAGGAGTGGCTGAGGGAACTGGGGTTGTTCATTCTGGAGAAGAGGGGGCTGAGGGGGGACCTTCCCACTTT
>NW_010515406.1:5979-55735 GCF_000687285.1 Phaethon lepturus
GTTGGTCTCTTCTCCCAAGTAACTAGTGACAGAACGAGAGGAAATGGCCTCAAGTTGTGCCAGAGGAGGTTTAGATTGGATACTAGGAAAAATTTCTTCACCAAAAGGGTTGCCAAGCATTGGAACAGGCTGCCAAGGGAAGTGTTTGAGTCACCACCCCTGTGGGTATTTAAAAGACACATAGATGTGGTGCTCAGGGACACGGCTTAGTGGTGAACTTGGCAGAGTTAGGCTTATGGTTGGATTTGATCATCTTAAAGGTCTTTTCCAACCTACATAATTCTGTGCCACCTCTCCCCCTTAGTGGGACTCAAAAGTCATCCACAGTCTGCTCAGATCAAACTTGCATTTTATTTCAGTGTGCCAGCTATCCACCTGAGGGCATGTGTTTGAGGGCAAACCCTCCAAGAAAGAGGAAAGGAGGTGCCTCCAGGTCCACTCAGGCACAGCTTTTGGCATTGGACATGGACCACTTCACCGCCACTTCTGTAATTGTTGCTATTATCATAAGCAAGTCAAATCATAGTGTCATTTTCCTTCTCTTGGGTATCTGGTAACACACTTAAACATCCTCTCGCACACCTGCAGATCTGCACTTCCTCATGCATTCATGGCCAGAACTGAGGTTTGAGTCTCAGTCTGTATTAATATTAAGCTTACTCCCCCTCAGAATACTGACAGCTTATTTCTTTTTTTAACCTCGGGTTATCTGGGATCAAGATATTCCCTGTTGCAGTCTTCGTGCTATTCTACAAAAATCAGTCTCCACAAGCTCAGACCTCACCTGCTTAATTTAATTTTCAGGTCTCCCCCATTCATACATTAAAAGTTTGATTAATTCTGCCAGTGGGAAAAACCAAGACTTACAGCTCTCTGCCAAACCGCAGGAGGAAAGTAGTTACTTTTCAGGAATGTCACCCGGCTGTGTGCTGAGCTGGCTGCACAACCGGCCCTCCCGGCTTAGCACCGCGATTTGTGCAGGAGCTCTGGCTTGCTCCCGTGAGTGGGAGGGTAGCGCTCCAGCTCAGCTGAAAGGCATCTTCTGGGCAGACTTCCCGTAACCGAGAGTCCTCCTGTGCTACTCCAAGTTACAATATTGGGCAGTATTTATCTATAAATGATATTTTGGAGTAAATACTAAAAAGTATCGCTGTGTTTATTCAAGAGCAATTTTTCCTGACAAATTGCAATGCATTTTCACTGTTCAGCGTCCTCAACTCCACATGGACCTGAAACCAGGTGATAGTCACCCACACAGTGCATGGCCATGAGCCTGCAAGCACTTCCACGTGCCTGCTTCTGAGTCTCCTATTTCAGAAAGACATTTCCAAACATCTGGGCTTGATCTGTATAAACATCTCCCAGTGAGATTAGGAACACATCTTAGTTTTGCAAGTCAACACCATTACTCCAAAACCTTCACATAAATAAGCAGTCACCTGGATTTTCCAAAAATGCATTTTACATATGTAGCATTTTTCCAATTCCTATTCAGTCTTCTGCCATTTCAAAAGTTTCAGATACCTACTAAAAAAAAAAAAAAGGCAGATTCAACACCAGCTGTACAGATGTGCAACACAAACCAAACTATTGGAGGACTCTGAAAAGCAAGCACATTTTAAAGCAGTGAGGAGAGTAGACTAGTAACTCTATAAGGGAGAGGGAAAATCCCAAGTTCAACTAAGCCAAGGGGCTGAGCTCACCTTCTTACATCTCTGAGTAACAGCACTACCTCCAACTGAAAGTTTGAGAAAGCAAGATTCAATACAGGGCCAAGCATGCTACGTGACAAATACTTTGAGTATTATCTCACCCACTGTGGGCACATATTATTTCTTGATAACGTGCAAATTGTTGACCTGGACTGTAATATATGCTGGTGGTGACTGTGGATTTTCTCTCCTCTTCTGTCTTGATGGGTTCATTTTGAAAGATCATATGTGCACTCTTACTACGTGGGTATTTCAGTATCCTCTATTTTAGCTGGTTTGTATTTGAAGAACACTAAGCAGTTTAAAGTGCCTGAAGAGAAGACTGCTTTTTCTTATTTTCTAAGCAAGTACTTCTAACTTATTACATCTTATTTCTCTGCAGACACTGGGGAGGTCATGGCTTCAAATCTGAGGAACTCCTGATGGCACAGAGGTTGAGAGGGGGCTGGGAAGACAGAGCAGTGACCTCCTGGATAACTCTACAGCCAGTTTCTTGAGCTGTGTCTGGATAAGAATAGCTTGGAGCTCAGATATGAAATGCAGCCATCCTTTCCTGATTAAAAAAAAGCAGAGATTTTTGGGGAAAGTGTTCAAATAGAGTTATCGCTGACTAAGATAAAACCCTGCAACTTCCCCTGTCATACCAAGGAAGCTGGCAATACTAACTTTTCTTCTATAATTTTATTTAAAGTAATGTCTAGAATGGAAATAAATGAAAAAATAATGGTGTGCAGTAGGGTTTCTGGAAAATTCTCTACTGATTCTCTGGGCAGCAGTCTCTGCTGCTCTGGGAGATTTTCCCTTTTATCACTGGTACTGCACATCAAAAGTGATACCCCAGGAGCAGGGAGACTTTCCTGCCATGTAACTTTACCAGAGCTATTCCTCAGAAGAAAGAAGCTGATACTACTTTCCCCTCAGGTGTTTTTACATCAAAGGAAATCCCTCCAAAGAAACCCAGATAATTAAAAAAACCCAGCTCTCCATGTGTATTTTATAACTCTTTCCATTCCAAAGTGTTTCCAGTTTTGTATTGCAGTGATTACAAAAAGACCTGTGTGCTGCACTGAAAGTGATAACCTGTTATTTCAGGTATGTGTGAAGTATATTGTGGTCTGGGCAAGTTGGCTTGGTTTTATAAACGGGGCCAACGCACTGAACATCTCGAGGTGGAAGTCCATTATTTCCATTATGAAAACTTTTCCAGTAAACAGAAGTTTGCTGGAAAGACATAAAATTACGTTTAACACATATTTTTGTATTTTTTTTTCCTTTTTCAAAAACAGATGCCTTCTGTGTTGGACCAAACTTGTACAGAATGAATTCTGGTAAATTAGAACTAATTATATTTTGGAGTATGAGACAACAAAGGAAGACAATGTCTTGAGAAGCCAGCATAATAGTGCCAAACCCAGCTGGGGACTGAAAGGGATTTTTAAAAAAAAATATTTAAAATAGGTGTCTTTTAATCCCATGAAAAACAAATACCCCAAAACATTTATTTGGGTCTGGGAGTAAAGGAATGGAGACCCAGTTATTATGCCATTCATCATGCTGTTAGTGTCAAGTGCAGTGATTCAGACAGACAATGAGGGTGTAAAAAACATTTCTGAAGAATGGATGCTCTTCAGGCTTGAAGATCTTCAAAGGTGTTTTGCACCTCATTTTAAAGGAAGGAAGCCTTTAACTCCTGAGAAAGTCAGCTGGCCTCTTGTCCTGTAATATTTATTACAGGCAAATATTTATCTGAATTTAATTGTCATACTTACAATTAAAATAGATACTGTACTGAATTGGGACACTGCTCTTTTCAAATGAAAAATTAAAAAAAAATCCAGCAAGATCAGATGAACAAGAGAAAAAGTGCCCAAACTTCTGTATTTGCACAGAGAAAGGAATAAAGCTACTTCCTTACAGAGGACTGATGAATGCTGTGTGGTCTATCCTGTATAAATCATGAACCGACCAATCACCTATGAATGAGCTAAGGAGAAACTCTCTCCTTTTCAAAACATAATGATAGGCTACGTGGTGAAGCTGAAGATGGTCTTCTGCCCTGCTCAGAAGATGAAAATATCTAAATATCTATGTTATTGTTTAAAACACCATAACAGAAAAAAAGGAAAAATAAACTCTAAAATTTTCACGAATCACAGAATCATTAAGGTTGGAAAAGATCTTTAAGATCATCAAGTCCAACCATCAACCCAACACCACCATGACCCCTAAACCATGTCCCGAAGTGCCACATCTACACGTTTTTTGAACATTTCCAGTGACGGTGACTCCACCACCTCCCTGGGCAGCCTGTTCCAATGCCTGACCATTCTCTCAGCAATGAAATTTGTCCTAATATCTAGTCTAAACCGCCCCTGGTGCAATGTGAGCCCATTTCCTCTTGTCCTACCACTAGTTACTTGGGAGAAGAGACCAACACCCACCTCACCACAACCCCCTTTCAGGTAGTTGTAGAGAGTGATAAGGTCTCCCCTCAGCCTCCTCTTCTCCAGACTGACTTTTATCCATTTTCTGGATAAATAACTTCTATCTGGCATTTAAAGCCCTGGGCAATGGACTGTGGCTCATGGGTTCAGATTTCAGTGTTGACAGAAATTTGCTGTGTGACCTGGAGGAGAAGTCATATAAACTCTCAGGCTCAGCAAACAGGTATGGTAATACTTCCCTACAGCACTTCTCAGGTGGTTTTGTGGTGCTGAATTGAAGTTAGAAAACATGACTGAGATTCTTCGATGGAATAGAATAGTGGCACCGTATTTTTATTATATTACTGCAAGCAAAGGTGACAGAATGACTGCAATAATAAACTTCAGCCCCCGAGACAGACATTGTATATAAAGCAGAATAGCTGGTTAATAAAGAGTATAGAGTGTTTGGTGTGATGGTCAAAAGGTACTTCATAAGAAATGCATTTTTTGATTAAAACCATTATTGACTACAGACGGTGATTTACGGTATCATCTCAAGTCAATGGTTTTGCTGAGGTAAGACAGAACTCCTTGAAAAGGTCTCCAGCCTAATAAAACTTCAGTAAGCTATTGAAAAGTTTAATGCCTAAAATGTCAATTTTAAGCAAAGAGTAATGAAACCTGTATCACTTTCTCAAGCCTCACAACTCTGTGAGGGGGGCTGCAATTTTGCCCGGAAGTTACATTATTTAATTGAATCGTATGAGTAAGTACCCTCTTCCTTAGATGATCTTTTCCTTAAAAGGCTGTTGGACTTATAGCAGCTATTTTTAATGCTCGTATTTTTTTGTTACCTTGATTAGGAAAACAGCACCATTATGAAAATATATTAATCCATTTCTTATTGTCACGAGCAACAGGGCAGAGACCTGTCTGCTGATGTTTGAACACCAGCAAGTCTGTGTGCAGCCAGGATGCACAGGGCCACCTTCGAAGCTCTGTGTCCCCAGCATCCTGGGATTCTGGCTTCTCCTGTGATGTGCCAGGGAAGGGCCAATTTGTCAACCCACTGAATTTTGTCCCTCCGACTGAGATAGTTGCTAGTTAGCTAGGGTTGCTGCTAGTGAAGCATTCCAGCTCTGCTACACCCTTACATTTTCCTGAACTATCCGTGAAGGGATGTGTTTGGTTTCTCTTAGTGACATGAACACGCCTAAGCTGCCCGCTGGTGTATGGGCATGCACTGACACATCCAGGTCGATGGAGGAAGCACTAATATCCTGCTCACTGTCCAAACACAGTTTCCAGTATTGCACCATGACTAGACAAACTGAGCTGCCTCAAATTCGTCACTTTTTCAGTTTAGCATACATCAGAGATCAGCTGTGATGTATTACCTGGATTTGGTGTAATGTACCGTGTGGAACCACAGAAACGCAATAGAAGTAGGGCGACCTTCTTTACATGACTGCTACTGGGAATCATGTAATATAATGTGCAGAAGGGACTAGGAAAGCTTGAGAACACTTGTAGAGAGGTGGCCTGGAAAAAACTGAAAGGCTGGTCATGTAACAGAGTCGCAGATGTGTGCACAGAGGCACCATGGATTACCAAGCAGGCAGGGAGCTGGAGGATGCTAGCCTGAAAAAAGCCAGTCCCCAGTAGCTAAGCTAATGGAACAATTTATTGAGATGTTAATGAAGAGCTCCATTTATTTCACCGGAGCCAGCCAGCCACTAGAGGGAGGAATAATCTCGTGCTGCCAATGATTGCTATTTATTACGCTTCTGCAACGCGTTATGTTTTTCTTAAACGTCATCTCATGAGGCTTGCAAAACTTTTCCAGTCAAAGGAAAAAAACCTCGAGTTTTCACAGTTGGTGAAGAAAGCACACAAACACAAAGTTCAAGGACTCAAGAAACAGAAAGCATATAAAAAACAGGCTGCACATCTATTATACTTGGAATGTGTTCTGATTTTTACAAGCCCAGATGAACTGTGGACCTGATTTCCAATTAATTAGGATTCATAGGGCAATTTGCTTTCATAGCATTCAGCATATCATTACAAAAACAGTAGGATTTAAAGATTTTTATATGCTTTTCATGAATGAAAGTATTTTTTTTGGTGACTAGAAAGGGCAGGTCAGCACTGGGGTTGAAAAATGAATTTTCCTTCTGTACAGAAAACGGCAACTTGCTAAAAACATTAGTTCCATATCCTTTAAGAATAAAGCTATTTGAAAGTAGAAACCAAAGCCCAACACAATAATATACTCTCAATGGGTGTATTACCAATCTTGATCTTTTCACTACAGATAGAGATGCTAAATATCCATTTATAATAGGAAGGAAGAAATTTGGATATGTGAAGGCATTTTTTTGTGTGTACAGCTATTCACTCTCACCAATGAGAAGTTATTCAGTAACAGGAAAATGTTAAATAAAATCAAAAAGTCGTTTTTATCTGAAGATTAGCAAGTAATTAATTAGATAGGTAATTGCTAGATGTTTAGCAGGTCAAATAGTAGAATTTTGCTGAAGGTCTATCAATGGGGAAAATTTTGAGTCATGTTTTTTCCTCAACTTAGACATATTCTGCTTAACCGGCTCAGTCCTGCCTTTCCAAACAGGAAAAAACAGGTTTAAACTCAGCAGAAGAAAATGGATCAATATTCCTCATAAGAAGAATGGCAAGCTCATCTTCTCTGTTGTGAGTGCACTAAGGTCTTGGGATGTAAGTAGAAAACTGCTCCTCCAGCCGCTCGTGTGGGTTTTACTGTTCCTGGCAGCACCCTGCTCTTAGTGGGCGATTAGGCTGCCCGCAGTACAGGACCATCAGTGCTGCTGTCTACGCTCTCCAAAGAAGAGACAATAACAGAGACAAATGTTTCTCGGAGCCTTCCAAATGGCTTTTCATCAGAAAATTCACAGGTTTTCCAGGCATAGGCATGCACAGAGCATACAGTGGGAACCCCCTCCATTCAACCAGACTGTGATTTTCAGCGTGTGGTGTGCTTGCTTCTCTGTGCGGCACATACCATGGCAGCACAGGCTCTGAGATGTATTAAAATATCTTTTCCTAGCTCTGAAGGCCTTCCCTACTGGGAAAAAAAAAAAACATTTTAAGATTCCCTTCTGCTATAGTGTGAAGGGTAACAAATACAAAGAAAAATTATAGAGATGTGAGTGGGAAACCGTGCATTAGCGTATGTAGGCAGGGCGTAGAGGGAAGAGGAGAGGTGGGACTAGCTGAAGGGAAACATGCCTACTTACCATTTACCTCCTGTGAAAGTATCTGAAACACCTATGGGACATATGTTAGCAATGGTTGCACGGTGGTAAGAGAGGGGGAGATGTGTCAAGTTATGAGAAGACCGTACCTATGAATTCCAACAGACACAGCAAAATGCGACGCGAGTGACTGTTTTTCCTAGGAGTGGTGTTGCTCCCCTTTGGGTTTTCACACATCGCAGGGAAGGCAAATAGGTACAGCAGGTGGAAAGAGAGAAGAGAGCATCCCGGCAGCAGGATGCACGTGGGAAGCACAGCTGAGGAGGAACTACAGGAACCAGCCCTTTCTTCCCTGGCTGAGGTCTTGTCAGCCCCTGCAGCTCTTCCTCCAGCAGGGAAGTACAAGGATGACTTAACTCCTTCCCCAGGCTGTGCCTCGCCGCTCGTGCAATATGGTGGGGTCTCTTCCCAGGCACCTCAGTGAGCACAAGGAAAGGCTGCCGCAAGCCTTGCTTCAGGAGTACAAAACAGGAGCTAAAAGCAAGGGGGCAATGACTAATGATGACGGTATTAGCATTTCTGCAGCCTCTTTATGAAGGCTCCGTAATTGCTGCACTAACTGTAATGAATCAATCCTCGTGACATCCCGGTATGCAGGAGGTGAGTGTTGTTATCCCTTTTTACCCGGAGCTGGAGGCACATCGGTATCCGCGGCTGGGAAGGGGCCAGGCAGGGAGCTGCTCCCCGGGCCACAGCCTGCCCGCCACGGAGGCACAGCACGCAGGCGTGGGGGACAGACTCTGCCACCTCCCCGCTCCCCTCTGGCAGAAAACGGGGCACCGCACCTGAGAGTTTTGCAATTTCAATTCTTTAATTTTAGTCACTCGACTGATCCTGCGCTGCCCTACGGGGACAAGGCAAGGCAGGCGCCGGTTCCAGGTGCACCCCTCACGCGCTTTTTAGACCCAAGAAACACCAAGCAGCCAAATCATACCTTAAGAGTGCTCCCGAACTGTAATTAACCTTAGGGTATCATTTTATGGAAGAGAAAGCTGTTAAATTTGTCTGAATTCAAAAGAACTCGGAAGAACAGTGGCAAGATAATGTTTTTAACAAGCAGCTTGATTAATGCATGGCAGAGGTTATCATCCCATTGTGTTGGGTAGGAGGCTGACATTTAAAACTTTGTACGTACTTTTTCAGGAGGGAGAAAAAACCCTCCACAGCTCAGATTTTAAACGCTACACCTAAGACTTGTAAACAAGCCACTGCAGAATCCAGTACTGAGGACTTTCAGAGAAACAGTTGACAACCATTCTTCTCTGCTTTATATTCCCATTAAGTCTCATGCCTTAGGGAAAAAATCCAGTGTTGATTTTGAGTAGACTGTATACCTCCCCACGGAGCGGGATGCCCTCCCAAGCGGTATCTCAGGCCTATACTGATTTTTGGCTACAAAAAAGACTAATTTTACTTTTCCTCTCTAGAAATATTCTATTTATGAGAAGGAATTAGATTTTTGAAAAATATTGATAATTGAAAATACTGTAAAACAGACTTGCAAATAAGCATCAAGAAGTTCTGAAGTCAGTCTTGTAAGTCATTTACATGTCAATTTTATTTCATCCTCTTCTTAAAAAATATTCCTTAAAAATAAATATTCTTCCTCTATGTATTATTTATTATTGTCTATTACGTACATCAGTTAAAGGAGGTACATAAAATAAAACACATAATCTGACAACATATTCAAAAGATGAAGAATCTCTGTGACATCAATGTCAAACTAGAGACCTGTTTTTAGAGACAGCTGTTGAGGTGGTTTGTTGTTTGTATGAACTTCAAATGGATTATTTTATTATTCTTTGGACTGTTGCCCTTAAGGGAACTAGTTACATTAAATAACAAGATCCCATTATACGGACATCCAAGAACAGGGGAAGGAAATACATGCAATTTCAATAGAAGACGAGGGCTTGTCGGTCTTCTGCCGGAGGCAGAACGCTCAGGCAGAAACTGCGGTCATCACAGAGATATAACGAATCTGATTAACTTCTCTGGAGAAGGGACAGTTCGAGCTGAGAGGACAAAGCCTCCTTGGCGTTCACGCCTGTTTGCAGAGGGATCAGTGCGTAAGGGCTGCCTGGCCGTCGGTCGATGGCAAGGGCACCTCGGCTGCCAGGCTGCGGTCGTGACCCCGCGCGGCAAATTCCGTCTGGAGAACTGGAGCAAGGAGCAAACCCAGTTGCCCAGGATCCAACGACAGCTTGGAGTGTGGCTGAGTGCAACTAACCACCACGTGTAGAGTGGCAGCAACGGAACACCGAAATGAAGGAAGGCATGGCCATTTTCCAACAGAAGCTGCATGCCTCCCCGGCGAGGAAAGGACGCAAAGACAGGGATCCAGGAGCCTTAGCGACAGACCAGCTCTAGTCAAGACAAGAAACTGGGGGATAAAAGATCTGTGAAAGACTCACGAGGATGATGTTAGTAACAGGACCGGTGGAAAAGGTTAATAATTAAATCACCACTGATGAAAATCTTCGCTGGAGAATGTGTTAGGATCAGGCCTAATAATAAATATTCATAATAAATGAAAGCAGAAGAGAATGCTACACAGTAATTATTTTCAAAGGTGTGAAAATCATTAAAAAAGGAAATAAAATAAGCAGTGGTGAGGTGGAAATATAGAAATAGCTGATGGTCAGAAGGTCATTCAGTCACTGTGCGAAGGGACTGTGACTCCAGATACGGTATTCTTCATGAAAATCTTGGCTCTTTTTACGGAGAAAGCATGCTTAGCTAAGTACTGGGGATTATTACTTAGAAATATTAAGGAATCACTTAAAAAAGAGAAAAGAGAAAAGAAAAGAGAAAGGGACAACAGAAATAGTGACACAGTGCTAATATTCATTCCAGCCATGGTCAGTCTGGCTTCTTATTCGAATAAGGCATCATCGGCTGCCTCTCAATTCAAATTTGTTCATCACAGGTAAACAGCAATTAATTTGTGCCCCAAATCAAATGATCTCTAAGTGTGTGGGGGGACATAATAGACAGAGTTACTGTTCTGCCAGAAATGACATTCTATCCAACAGTAAATGACTGAACAACTGCAGCGGCACAGCCTGACTCACCAGCATTTCAAACAAGTCTGAGCAACAAATCTCTGCCAAAAGCCCTGTTGTCTCACGGCTCGTACAGCCACATGACTGAGTCCAACAGATCCTGCACCAGTCTGAAATCCATGGCTAGACATTTAGATTGGACCCTATTGACTAGCCAGTGCCAACGTTTCTGAGATTTCTAACATCTCTGACTGCAATTTCACAAGGATGGTTGAATGACGTGTTGGTTACAAACTACTAGGATAAGGAAAAAAGACCATTTCAAAGTCAGAAATTGCCCCCGCCGGCAAATTCCAGCTTTTATAAATATAATTTCTATCACTGCTACAAACATAAATATTATGAGATGAAGTCATGACTCAGTCATGTTGTCATTGACACCATTAAACCCAGGGTGGTTGTAAGATTTCTGCATTATGAATGTATCCTTGGTTTTGAGATTTATGCAAGGTTCAGAACCAAATTATTTCTCTAAATGTGATAAAAGCAAAGTAGCAGTTTTAAGTTTTGTAAAACAAAGGGTAAAAGTAATATATGAAGAACCTTGTATTATTTTGCATTCTAGTACATTTGCCAATTTTTTTTATGCAGACAGTAATAAATATTGATTATTACAAGAGACAGTTTTAATAAATGTCTATGTTACGCTTATTTTGGTGTGATAAAGTAATAAATAATAACTTTGAACATTTTTAACACTAGCCCAAGGAGGACTACCTTCCAAAAGTTTTTCAAGGTTTCCTTTCAAGTGTAGAGTAATGAAGGCTTAGCACAGATTTGCAAGAGCAATTGTCAGATATAAACCAGGAGAGATTTATATACTAGTCCTGAAAGCTCCTGAGCTTGCCTTCAGCATGATACATCACTGTCACAGCGCAGAGCTGCACAGACACAACCCGAGCACGGCTGCTACACTGGCGTCACTTAAATAAAGGGAAGGATTTGGGTGCTCTGGCTGTGGCTGTTGGCATTCGGGGATGACAAAACCAGTTAGTGCTTTCTGCGGTCCCTGGGCTTGCTGCAGGTAAAGCTGCTGGGCGGCTGGGATGCAGGCTGCTCAGGTAGCACAGCCTTTCGGGAGGGGAATGGGTGGAACTCGGCTACAGATGCCACGGCAGAAATCTCTCACAGGAACTCAGCAGCTGCTGCAAAGGTGCTTTCAACAAAAACATTTTTTTCACACCAGCACATAACATGAGCAGGGATCGTATGATGGTTTTCTAGACAAGAAGAAAGCAGGCACAATGCAAGAAAGTCTTTAAGGATTTTCCCTAATTCCTCCCCACCTGAAAGGGTTTATAACTTCATTAGGAGGAGAGGAGATTTTAAAAAGTTAAGTCAAGTCTCTTCAGATGAACTTCCATTCACTTGTGCCACTGGGCGCAGAGTGGTATTTGATGCTGCCCCGCTTCAACACCTCGGCTACCGGAGCCATACTTTCTTTGCTTTTGCCCTAACCTTCACCCCAAAATGCACCCAAACCAGCAGAGAATTACTAAAATAAGTTGAAAGCTACTCCGTCTTAGCAGTAATACAAACACAAGAAAATGCAGGGAACAAATAACTGGGCATCAACATGACTTAGATATTAATAGTATCTTTCATTTGGAAGGGCAGAACAATTACTAACTTTCATGTCTCTCTCTCTCACCCTAACAAATTAACAGAAGATCCCAAAGCATGTCTGCAGAAACACTGTTTGTTTTGTAATTTCACATTAAAACTAAAGCAAAATACACTATTTTAACTTTTTCCATATTTAATCTAAAAGGGCTCCAGCATTTCACAGTGAAAGAATACTGCACTTCTAGCTGATCAGAACAGAAAATTATTATGGATTATTAACTTAATTATTGTTGCCTGTTTGTTTGTCTTGTTATGTTGGACATGAAGGAATCCAGACTGAATTTTGTGCAAACGCACAGCTCTCTTTATGCCTGTGAATTTTCTGCAAGGCAGATTTAATACATCAGCTGAGCCAGCCCTAGCAAACTAAACCAGACAGTACAAGATCACATACCGAGAGTCAAGCATGGTATGGCTGACAGCAGTCGGAACATAATTTCAAAGCACTAGCAATGAGGTAACATTTAAAATACATGAAAGAATTATGCAGCACTGCTGTGGGTGGGATATCTATATTTACTATTCAACAGCAGGCCTTCAGGAATAATTTGGTCCTGATGAGAATTTTACTTTTATATTTAAAAGATAAGTTAAGAAAAGGAACTTAGAACAGTAATAGTGGGTATATTCAATAGCCTAAGAAAGGCAGACTGAGAATTATAAAAGATAGTTCTGGGAGGGTCTTCAAGAGGTCATTTGGTCCCTCCTCCTACCCTAAAGCAGGATCAGCAATACCTAAATTTGTCCTGACAGACATTTTCTAGCCTCTTCTTGAAAATGTCCAGTGAAGTGATTTCTCTTGGCAATCCACTCCCGCGCTTAACTAGCATCATCATTAGGAAAATTTTCCTAACATACAGCTTGTGTATGTCTTTGCAGTCTAAGGCAATATTTCTTCTCCTGTCCCCACTGGACGTTATTAACTTCCTTTCTGAGGCAGCCTGTTAAGTAGGTGGGCAGAAGTAGGGCTAAAAATAAACAAGACCAGTTTTGCACACAAACGTGCAAGTTGGCTATGTAAAAGCTATACCCTGAAAGAGATGTCTGAAAAACACATCTTGGTTCAGTGATTATAATTGTGTTTTAAAGCAAGCCCTAGAAGGGCCCATTTGATCCATAAAGTACAGCAATAGACCTTGTTTTTTAAAACAGATAATGGGATGGGCTTGAATTCACCATTTGGTCTAAAATGAATAAATGTTTACAGGATTTAACTGAGGGAAGCTAGAAAGTTGGAAGTCCTTACTTTCATCTATAGCTATGTCTAACATAAAGCTAAATCTTGTGCAAAGTTGAGCCAGATGACTAGATACAGGACAAGGATTTTCACTTCTGCAAGTGAGGCAATCATCTAAGCGAAGTTGCAGCTTTTCTTTAGCAAATTATTGACTTCCAAAATTCTTCTCCAGTATCGCCAAAATATCACACTTTGACTAGCAAAGTTAAAGGCTTTTTTTTGGGATGATGTTTATTCTTATGTAAGTTACTTGTAGCTGTTTCATTGCCTCAAAGTTCAGCAAGTAAAGGTAAAACTACAAGTGAGTATATATTTTTACAAGGTAAAAATACAACTGTAGTATAGGTCTCAGATTACAACAGAATTTTGACTTCTCATCTTAGAGAAACAAGAAATAGCATTATTTATAGAAATGTGACAATACTGACATAACAGGGCATATGGAGCTAGGTGTGGATTGACACAAGGGTAAATTTTATGATGGGATAAGCAATGCCTGCTAGCAGCGAGACTGTCACAGCTAGGGCATCTCAGTTTCATTGCAAGATAAACTGGTGAGGATCATCAGAGAAGCAGAGAGGAGGAGTGCCCATCCCACCGATGTACTATGCAGTGAACTGGAGGAATGCCCTGTCCCCACAGAGAGACGGGTGGGTTCATTTCTCTGCTGTAAAAGCATTCATACCTTTGTGTGCGGGGACACAAAGCCCAGAAGGGAAGCTGCCATGGGGCACAAGATTTCTCACATGCCCATCAGTTATCACTGATTAAGCATTAACTGACCAAACATGCTTTATATGTCCACCAGTGGAAAGCTGCAACTGTTCGTCAAACGCTCCAAACTCTAAGTTCCTTCAAGAAATCAATATCCACTGCTCCTTAAACATCATGTACACAAGCCAGATGTCAGCTGCCATAAGGAAACCATTAGCTCCAGAGGTATGCCCATCTACTCCATCAAAATAAATATATTTTTTTATTGTCTTGCCTTTCAAATTTTCTTCTGACTTATAAATTATTCACTGAACTTAATCATGCCTGACACGTGAGCCTGAAAAATGAGAAACCTTTCAAACAGCTTCTCCCTAGCTTTCAGAGACAAGATAGAAGGGATTGCAATAATATGAATAAAAAGTTAAGTAATATACCAGGGATTGGTGGCTGCGGGCTGGGAAAGTTACTACCTAGGCCAACAATAGTTCCAGAATACTATTCCTTCAGCTGCATGTCCAAAGCTCATGGAGTTTCTCCAGATTCTTTTGTGGGAAATCCGAAAAACTCCTCCTTCAAGCAAACAAACAAAACATACCACAAGGAAAATGGAACGAATTCTTTCACTAGCTAAAGGTTTGATGAAAATGAAAGAGACTGCAACATGAAACAATGAAACACACTGTACTGGAAACATACTGTAAAACACAAATAAAAGATTAATCACACTTATTCCTTTTGTACTAATTAGGAAAGTAATTTTCCCTAATTCAAAGTCACTCAACAAGAAAGAAAATTAACAAGCTTCCCTGCATGTGTCTAAAAATATTCACCATAAGGAAGATGAGGTATTACATCACCTTATATTTTCGCTCTCCCTTCCCCCATCTGTGATCTGGGCCAATTAAGTTAATGGGACATTTTCATTAATTTTAGCAGAATGAGGACAACACTTTCATTTAAAAAAAAAAAAAAAGTATGCTTTTGTTTATATGACACCTTTTTCTGGGGATATGGAGCATGTTACAGTAATATAGAAACACCTTGAAGTAAATAGGACCTCATTCCTAAGACCAAGAAGGTTTTCATACCTAAAGATGTATGCTACACTGTATGGAGAAGTCCAGCGTAAGGACATCAGCTGCAGTTTGCTCAAATGCCAGAACAGCCTAGCCAGTGTGTCAGGTTACAAATATCCTTAATATCTCTTACCATTTCCCTCAGTACAGACACCTCCCAAAAGCAGCATTTTAGAAAAGCTGAGAAAGTGGGAGAACCATCTCCAGAGTTTATATTGTTCTACAGTTTTCTGCGAGCTGCATATTTCAGGTTGAGAAGCCATGAAGATATCTACGTACACAAACACGTGTTGCATCACTATAGGAAAATGAAAGCTATAATGACCTCCAGCTTTGCGCGTAACATTTAACAACATCCTTGCCATGCAACATTTAATTTGCTGTGTCTTTAGTGTAAAAAACTTTTGGACTTTCACTCATCCTTTCATTCACATCAGTCCTAGCATCATGTTTGTAAAAAGATATTATGCAACTTCACCATTAATTCACTCAGTGCAAATGATGCACTTTATCTTCCCATCGGTCTATATGGATGTGCCCATGTGTGCATATCACCTTCCCCCTGATGACCACAAATTACCACCAGTAAAAATTATTTGGGAGTTTTGCAGATTATAAAACTATTTTGATCGTAATTTCTCTGACTTTTACAAGGATCAGAGGATTTTCTATCCAAAATGTCTTATACTATGTAACAATGGGGTGGTTGGATTTCTTTTTTCAAGTCATCCCAGCAAAGCTGGTCCTGGGACTCTGTCAAGATTTGATTTGTAATATAGGTTGACCCTAGCTTGAAGACTTGTCCTCCAGAAATTGACCTGATCAGTTGTCAGACAGGTGATGAAAAGTTGGAATTCAGGATGTATAAATAAGATCTACCTCTTTCTTCTTGCTTTTGTCACTGTTATTAAGTTTTCTACCAGATTCTGCCTCTTAATTGAGCCTGATCATTTACTGTTATTCTATAGGATATTACGAAAAATGGCACAGAGGTTTTACAAAACAATTTTATTTTCAGATTCCTATAAACATGCAAGTAGAAAGTACTTATGCTATTAGCACATAAAAAATACAAGCCTGGGTATACACAAATAACATGCACATATTTTGAGATAGATATTATTTTGGCAATGTCTCTGATAAAGTTTAAAGTTAGGAATTGTTTGGTTTATTCTAAGTATCACTCATCTATGTAGTAATCACAGGAAGATACAGTTATGATGGAAGTTATACAGATGAATTCTTTACTATGGGATAAAAAGGAGAAAAGCCTAATGCTTTTTGCTTGTATGCTCACATACTCTTTTTATCATCAGTGGTGTAATTTGCTGCCCATTAAAAAGTGTTTGTAGTGTTTATAGTTGTGTTTCTCCAAGTCACAGCTGACTGGAAAAACACGATGTGCCTATTAAAATACCTTGATTTGTTAAGAAAAAAAACATTTATGTTCTTCCTGCTCTCCTTTTTACATCAGTTCTACAAATGCATCTCTAAAGTATCAAGATCATTGAAATTATCAAAAATCTGGTGATCAGAGAGTACAACTTGTCTCAGAAAAAAGTTTGTATGATCAAATATGAGTTCAAAGGAACAATTCTGCAACTGTATATAACCCAAAATCCATGCAAAATGTCCACAAATGTATTACCATTAAGTACTGTAGTATTTTAGAAAAAATAATAAAAAAAAAGAAATGCAGAAGACTCAAGTGGCTGAAGTCCCTGCAGTAGCAGCAATTTGAGTTAGGAAGTGAAATCTGAACCCATATTTTAAGCAGTGAGTGTGCGTGCAGTGGAGAAGAGGAAATGGGCAGAATGAAGTAGAAAAACTGTGGTAACAGGATCCATCTCTTAGACCTCTTGTCCTCAACAGAGTTTTCCAGTCCTTTCCATCTTTTAGGCTTCTCTCCTTCTCTCCATCTTTCATTCTTCATCTTTTAGGCTAGGAAAGTGCTGCCATCAAATTATGTCTTGTCCTGACTCACCAGCTACTTTGCCCAGACTCCTTCAAGAGATCGTAAGGGACGGCTGCTGATCTTTCTCTGCCCTATCCAGCTACAGATCTTCATAAACTTTGCTGGAACTTCATGTCTTGCAGACTTCGGTCTCTCTAGCAAACTTGGTTGAAGTTGGCCAAAGGATTCAATAGTTACTGGGAGGTGGAAGTGACAGGTTGGCATGTGAGTAGACAATGTAATTGCATACTTTTCTCCCAACAAAAATGAGGCTAAACATAACCAGGATACATCGAGATAGTGAAGGAATATGTCCTGAATCAAGCTCAGCTGTAATAGAAATGTCAGTTATCTGTTGCCTGCACCTTCTTTAGAAGTTAGCGAACCAGTCCATCTTCCATCTGGTTACAAGTGCAAGATAAACTTTTGCCACTTTTCAGGAATTGGCAAGAAAATGCCACTTTTTTTGAGCCGGATCAGTTTATCTAGACTGTGAAGGATTAAACTCCAAGAGGATACTGCCAGCAAAGACAGAGAGAAAAAGCTACTTACTTCCTGGTAGGATAATGAGAGTGCAGCAGCGGAGGTGTGCATTTCAAGATCACAGCAAGCTGTGCTTTATTCAGAATGGTGCCACAGCATTTGACACATGTGTTGTAACCACATGGAAACCATGGCATAGGAGGAATATTGTAGGAGGGAGATTGTAAGGTAGAACAAGAAAAAAACCTCAGCAAAAACAGGAAAATAAATTTTTATTACGTAAAGGAGATATGACACAGTTATGCTGCTCAAAAGTTACTCCTTATATAAAAAGAAACACTGGTAATAATGAAAACCCTTTCTTAGAAGAGTGGGCACATGAGCAATGGTAGGTAGGTAGGTGGGAGGAACAGCGTGGGTTGTGACACCAATATTAGACAAAGTACTCAGAGAAGAAAAGTCCCACAAGATGAAAAACCTCTTCAAAAACAACAGTGAAAGCAAAAGGGAACATGTTTTTGAGTTGTTTGCTCTGCCAAAGATGAAAGTGAAGCCAACTAGAGACTGCATACAGAAAACAGAGAAAGAGAGTAGCAGAGAGAAGTGCAAAATCCCACTGTAGAAACATTGCGTTCACAAGGTGCCGCCTTCTTCACTGACAGAAAAAACATAATTAAAGGAGTGAAATACCACTCAGCTTTAAGGCGTTAATAATGTCGTGCAAGGTCAGCTAGAAAGTCCACTAGTGTCAGTAAAAAGCTGCGTGCTGACTAGAGTGGCTTTTGGATCATTTCCATAAAGCTCTTATTCAGGTGCAAATTGAACTCAAGTCAACAGTAAGCCAAGGAAATAACTTGTTATCACACATTACACAATTGCTTGATGACCTATATTCAGTGAGTTAGGGGCCCTAATTTAGTCTCTGGCTGACATGCCAGCAAAACTCTATCACAACTCTCAGAGTAATCAGGGTAGCCCTGGGATGAACAAGAAATGTCATGGTCAAGGTCAAGTCATGCTACTAAGAAAGTGTGAAGAAGTCTGCAAAAATGACCTAGCTTAACAGAAGACTTCAATTCCCAGAGCAAGCACTTGGCTAGTTCTCACAAAAAAACCCCAAATTATCATGCTCATCAGAAAGGAATAAAAGCAATGCATAATTATGTATTATACAATTTGCCTCTGAAAGTGGAAAGGTTTCCCAGGAAGAGATATTTCTATAAAGTATCATCATAGATTAAAAGAAATAATTGTACTTCATCCCAATTTATGCTGAAAAGTCATTGAAAAAGGAAAAGTTCTTTAATATTTTGCCCTCCTCTTTGTTTTACTACCGTTTACCATTTTCCTCTTCCTCCTTCTACCCTGTGATTTACATCCTACTTCTCCATAGCTCCTAAGCTTACATGAATTTTACAGAGCGCAGCTTAAAATTAAGCACATTCCTAAAAGCTTTTCCGAATAGAAAGGGATTAAAAAACATATGTGAAATGAACTATTTGTACAAGTGCTTTGCTGAATTACAATGACTTCAAAGCTAAACCCAAAAGCTTCTGCTGCCTAGCACCTCCGATCTACCATCCTCTGTGGGTGAACAGTGACATTCAGGACTTTTTAATAATTCCATATTCTTTTGCAAATCTCATATCTACAGAGAACAGAAATGACCAAGAGCAAATACACTCACTGTGATGCACTATACTTCACATATATATTACAGAACAACGGAACATATGTTTCTAAAGATTCATAAAGAATAAGCTCTGTGCCTAATAGCATGGCTTTATGGAGGTTGTGGTGGTACGTAACATTTATGTTCACCTCGCAGAGGTTGCAATAACTGATCTCAGAGGAGGAGTTTTGGCTCAGGAAAGGATGTGGTAAACTCTGCTGGATGATGAGAGGAATCACTGGATCCCTTGAGCAAGTGCCAGTGAACTTATGAAAATCCCTGCAGGAAATGAGACGGCTTTCTCCTTTGGACACTAATGGAAAGACAGAGCAGAAGCAATTCCTGGCTTCCCATGAGACAAAGTCAGGCAGGCTGCTATGGGGAGCTGCTATAAGCATGTTTTTGTCATCTGGTCTATTCATCACTGATGTCATGCATGACATTCTTAACAAGGATCAAACACTTTTCTTTAAAATCTATTTATCAGATAAGGTCTCTGGGAAAAAAATGGGGTAGAGGAGGCCAAGGAAGGAGTGGAAATTAATGAGGGAAATGCAGAAGGAGTTTTTTGTCACTAATCATGGATATTAGAAGAGATACAGCTCTTTTTTTTTCCATTTTAAAGCAACAGCCTTAGGCAAGTTATACTAAAATTAGGTTATTTTTGGTTCAGTGAACTATGATTCACTATTATAGCTATGAATCTTGGAGAAGACAGACAGAAACAATTATTGATTAAAATCCACACTGTTTTCTTTTATGGATATAATTTATTTTCTTGCTTTAGGGGACCTCTCCATTTTAGAATCATTTAAAATAAAACACTAAGACCAAAATTGTCCATTTTCATGAGAATTTGGGCTCTTTTAAAGGGCCCAAATAAACAAAAATACAAAATGACATTAAAAAAACATGAAGTTATCATTCCTGTTGACTAGAGCTTTCATAAATAGCTAAAAAAATATTATTTTTTGATTATATTTCTCCACAAAAACCCAGTGCAATTCTGAGTGAACTAAAAAGCAGAAACCATGGATTTGTCTATTTTCAGACAGTCATTGTTCTTTTTAATTGAATGTCATATGCTCTCTGATGAGTTGCAAAGACTAGCTTAGGGCTAATTTCACATGTTGAATTTATATAAATACACAATTACATAAAGATTCCGCAGGCCAAAGCTATAATTCAGGAAAAGTATTTAAAGAACAAACCTATTGTACATACCTGAATACTCACTTAACGCTAACAGGTTGAAATACTTTGTGAATTCAAAGCTCAGGCAGTAGGGTCCCTTTGCAGAATAACATTGAAATACATACCCAAATCTACCCTTGTTCAGAAAAAAACAAAACAAAAATATGCATGACCAAACACACTTTTAAAAATACTTTCCTTAAATGATACCTAGAAGTAAAGTGTAGGATCAAATAAGAACAGAAAATGTGTATCTTAATGGAGAGCTCTCTATGATGTAGTGTAACACTGACTTACTTGAGGGTGGTGAGCTCTGTAAGGGACGGCTGGGTGGCCTTGAGATAGCTCTCTCTCCGTGCAGCGATCTTTGGAGATGGCTTCGGACTTGTGTCTGAGTCTCCACTGTCATCATCCCCCATGGCTTTGATGTAACTGCCACTACGCATTCGTCGGCAGGGTATCTCATCATCTTTCCCTCGTGGAGTGTATCCAGTCCATTCATCTTGAGGAACCTGAAGTGATAAACACAATTCCCTTAAGTACACTTTTCCCTGATGTAATTGCACAGCAAGATTTGACCATACTAAGCCACAACAGAGCTGTAACAAAAACTCTCATGGCCAAGGACTCATCCTCAATACCATTTGACTGTGCATTGCTGTTTGCAGTGGAGGCCCACTTCTCCCCCTGCATAGTCACAAGCACCTCTGGAGTTGGTTGTTATTTTCCACTAGTCATCTGGGAAGTTTCAAGCAAACATGCTCAGGTGGGTCTAATACTGGGCTGAATAAATCTGTTTTTTTTGTGACTACTGTTTTTATTCAAGACATTTACAAATGAGATCAGGGTACTCTTGGTTCAGGACAACATATTGAACACCTTTGAGGAGGCAGAAAAGATGAAATATGAATCCCTAAATCACAGTATTTTCAGACTGAGTGTGCATGGCTACAATCACCAGAATGATTTTGGTTCAAGATATATTTTAAATTAGTGGAGCTATGTACTAGTCATCAAAAAAGCAGGTTTACAAGTGTGAAATTATACTACTTTTGCTTCTGTAGCATAATTAGTGCAACTGAACACCCGCCAGCTTGCAGGGATGCTCCTTTTGAATGATGTTAGTCTAAGTGTCTGAGTCATACAACTCTTTATTCACTTCTTTTTCTTCTTGTTGATGTGCATTATTTCTCTTGATCTGAAGTAAGTGCTGCCCATTCTTTGCATTGGAAACCTGGAACACCAGGAATGTGCATTCATGAGATTTTCACAGAGTCATAGAATCATTAAGGTTGGAAAAGACCTTGAAGATCATCAAGTCCAACCATCAATGCTACACCACCATGCCCCCTAAACCATGTCCTGAAGTGCCATGTCCACACATTTTTTTAATATTTCCAGTGATGTGATGATCTCCACCACCTTCCTGGGCAGCCTGTTCCAATGCTTGACTTCTCAGTAAAGAAATTTTTCCTAATAGCTAGTCTAAACCTCCCTGGTGCAACTTGAGGCTATTTCCTCTTGTTCTATCACTATTTACTTTGGAGAAGAGACCAACACCCACCTCACCACAACCCCCTTTCAGGTAGTTGTAGAGAGTGATGAGGTCTCCCCTCAGCCTCCTCTTCTCCAGACTGAACAACCCCAGTTCCCTCAGCTGCTTCTCATAACACTTGTGCTCTAGACCCTTCACTGTCCAGCTTCGTTGCCCTTCTCTGGACACGTTCCAGCACCTCAACGTCCTTCTTGTAGTGAGGGGCCCAAAACCGAACACAGGACCAAGTACAGGGGGATGATCACTTCCCTACTCCTGCTGGCCACACTATTTCTGATACAGGCTAGGATGCTGTTGACCTTCTTGGCCACCTGAGCACACTGCTGGCTCATGTTCAGATGGCTGTTGACAAATGACCCCAGGCCCTTCTCTGCTGGGCAGCTCTCCAGCCACTCCTGCCCAAGCCTGTAGTGTTGCATAGGGTTGCTGTGACCCAAGTGCAGGACCTGGCATTTGGCCTTGTTGAATTTCATACAGTTGGCCTCAGCCCATTTACCCAGCCTGTTCAGATCCCTCTGCAGAGCCTTCCTTCACTCAAGCAGATCAGTACTCCTGCTCAACTTGGTGTTGTCTGCAAACTTGCTGAGGGTGCATTTGATTCCATGTCATTGATAAAGACATTAAACAGAACTGGCCCCAGAACCGAGCCCTGGGGAACACCACTTGTGAGCAGCCACCAACTGGATTTAACTCCAATCACCACGACTCTCTGGGCTCGGCCATCCAGCCAGTTCTTTACCCAGCAAAGAGTAAACCTGTCTAAGCCACAAGCTGCCAGTTTCTCCAGGAGAATGCTGCGGGAGGCAGTGTCAAAGGCTTTACCAAAGTAGAGGCAGACAACATCCACAGCCTTCCCCTCATCCACTAGGTGGGTCACCTGGTCGAAGAACAAGATCAGGTTGGTCAAGCAGGACCTGCCTTTCATGAACCCATGCTGGCTGGGCCTGATCCCTTTGTTATCCTGCACATGCCCTGTGTGTGCCCTCAAGACGAAAAGATGATTTTGGGACATAGCAGAGGACAGTCCAAGACCACGATGCTCTTGCCCAACCATCCTCTCCATTCCTCTGCTCTTTGGGCTTCTAACCATTGTAAACCAACACCCTACTCTTTCCTGTAACAGCAGAAATAGCATGCAGTGGAGCAGGGTCCTTGAAGGAGTTGTCCTGAAGTTATTTTTCAGAAACTCTATTTTTATAGTGAAGGTGAAACTGGAAAATGGCTTTTTAGTAAAACATATTTTGTGTTAGATTTAAATAAAAGTAGTTGTAAATATTTAGTTTGCTACTTTTCTGTAAATCAACTCTATAGTAGCAAATCAACTCTATAAAGCAAACTATAGCCAAAATGCTTGGAAACCCTTATTTCCCCTTGGAAACGCATATTAAACAAGCAGTCTCAAATCTGGCCTGCTAAAATTTGTTCTACAGCTTATGAATACTAACATTTACCAGGATAATCACTGAGTGTCTCTTTTCTATGGAAAGTTTGTTCTTCAACAATATTTAACGTCTGCTGAGTATCTTGTGTATCCATTGCTTCCCAAAATTCAGCCACAGCATTTACATTCCAGCTTGTTTAGACAACCAAAACTGAAACGCTGGACTGTTTTTTAACAGCTTAGATGTTGATTCCCACTAAAAAACATAAGCCTAAATCCAAAAGTTACAAGTCCTTTCAAATGTTTCTCTCAATGAAGGTCAAAGTTTTAGGGCATTTTATCAATCTATGCTGCTATAGATTGCAATCCAAAACCACTGTGCTGTACAAAGGAATAAAGATATTTAATGGTCCTAAGCATTCATGGGCTTATTACTAGTTCTAATTAATTAACCAAACTATTCATAAGCCACGCCATTGCTTTGTTTCCCACTGATTTCAAGACCAAAACCTTGCCAACTTTCTTCCTTCACTGACTCTTCTTTCCCTGCTACTGATGTCATGATTTGCGTCCTCCCTTGAACTTCCAGGCTCAAACAAGTCCTTCTTTCCTCCTGTGCTCAATCTAAGCTCTCTCTTTTCTCACAGATCTCTCTTGTTCAAGTCTGGCCTCGATAAACTCACTTGGAGCTTTGATATTTTCCTCAGAGGACTCAATATTTAATCCTGGAAAGGTACTCTAGTTTGTATCTTTAGCAACATTTCTTCTTATGACTCGGTCTTCTTTCTCAGTACTCTGACTTCCTTCTCAGCTGCTCCTTGTTTTATTTAACCAATTCTTTCCTTTTGCCTTTTTAAAGTAAAATCCCATATTTTCTTTAAATATCCTTTAGTTAATGACTCTGGTAACTCCTCCTGTGAAACATTCTTCCAGCAGCACACGAACTTTGTTGCTGTTTCTATTTCCTTTGTTTTTGTTTTCTTTTTTTTCTTTTTTGATATTTGCCTGGGCTTCAAGAATATAAGTTACTTAAAGCAGGAGGAGTTCAAAGTCCAGTTTTCTTACTGAACAATGGCATGCAGAATTGAGTATCTATAGGAAATAATTGAATAAATACACTTAAAACCACTTAAAATATCCCTCTAGAAAAAGGGAAGACTCTACTAAGAACTGGAGTATTATAGACTGAGAGTGCCAAGTATTAACAGAACCCACTGGAGAAACAGGATTGAATATACGGCACTGATAAGTTTCCACATCCAAAAAAAAAAGAAAAAGTGTGCAATGTTTCAGTTTTGTGGCTTTTAAATTTATGCCTATACTCCAGATCTGGAAAGCTGGTAATGTGCTTTTCTGGTGTGTGTAAGTTGGTAAAGTACAAATTCACATAGTAGTTGGTAGCAGTTTTGATTCTGATTCTTGACATAGAAGAGCATGGAACATTTCACACTCCTCCACCAGCCACTTACGACACAGAGAGAGAATAATGTGTTTGTTTTTTTTTCAGGTCTGACTCTTGCATTGCTTCTAGGCCTACAGCATCATCAAACAACAAAAATACAATCTCTATTCATAACACCTCTCACATACATTTTGGAACCTACAGCTCCTGCCTGTCAACTGTAAAACCGTGACTTTTCAAAGCACTCATGTACAAAAAAGAAGTTAACATGGGCTTAGTAAAATCAAGCTCTGCTGACATTTTGATGACATGCTCAGACTTCAGTCAGAAGTTTAAAACCTATAACAGTGTACTTCCAATCAGTTTTCAGGAAGATATGAGATATCTAAGTTAGAGTATGTAGAGAATCTGTAAATTCTCAGAGGACATGCACTTTAATCTGTTTAATATTTTATTCATTGTGCTTTCGTTAAAGATCTGTGCCTTTTCTCATTAAAATAAATTAGTGAATTAATCTGTAATGCACTAAATAAAATATGGTAGTATAATGTTAAGGTTGGTGTCTTTAACTGAGAAAAAGTCAGGGGAGTTAAAGTTATAATGCTCATACAGCACCCATAATTCAGGCAAGCTGAACACTTGTAGCTTTATTAAATAATAGACATACTGTTAAATTTAATGCTGTAACATATAGGTGCAATAAAAGTGATGAGCTACAGTTGCTGTGGGCCATAACTCTGAAATTCTTGAGTTCTGTTATCAAAAACCCCATACATAAGTACAGTACCTTTTATCCCAAAGCTTCTCAAAATTATTTAGATATGATAGGGCAAGTTTTGAAAGCTGGTTGCAATGAACCTACCAGAAAACTTCCTATTTACACATGCAAACACCGTGTACCATGATGAGCTTTGAAAGCATTGCTCTAGCAGCGCCATTTGTACGAGGTGATCGGGAGGAAGTTTCCAGTTTGAGCTCTGCTCACTCAGTGAAGTGAGCAACCACAGAAAAACAGCACGCTACCCTTTTAGTAGCTCTCCCACCTTTTAAACACTCCAGTTGCAGGAAAAGAAAGCTGAGCTGTTCATACAGGGTCCAGGGGCAAAGCAGTCTCAGGGAGTGCCACAAACCCACTGGCTGGTTTGTGTACGGGAAGTTCTTTGCATGAGCAAAACCAAAGGAAATGACACAAATGCAACCCAAGTTCCACTACCATATTACGGGTTTAAGGGTAAACTCTGCATGTGCCAAAGAGAAAAGGATGGCCATGGTTAGAAAAAACATCCCGATTTAGAGAACAGCCTAAAATCTCATCCCAGATATGCCTGTAATTTCAGTTAACACATTGAGGAAGTCAGAGTGTTTGTGCAAACTATCTTGCCTGCCTAGACAAAGCTGCGGTAGAAGAATATAATGGATATTTGATTAAAAAGCTATTTTAGTTAAACAGCATGCCCAGGTTTCTTGCAGATATTTATGGCTGAGTAGTTTTCTTTTTTTGTTTTTCTTCTGTTTTCTTTTCAGTAAGTTTTTAATATTTAAGATAATATTAGTGAAAGAAATTTGGGTGCAGTCCCCCTTTATCTTATTTCAGTTTCACAAGAGTGAGAAACCCTGATTTCAGAAGTGGGAGTAGGAGAAAGCAGTGAGACATTGTGTAACTTGCAGGGTAAAGAAACACTTAGAAGTAGTAGACTTTTGCTTTAACTATTAACAGTTGTAATAGTTTTTATCAAAGGATCTCAGAGCAATGTCTGTGTATTACTTGAGTAGGACGAATGACCCTGAAAGCTCAGCATTTCCTCTCATTGTACCTATTTTGCTGTTTAGAAAATACAGGCAGATAAAATAATGTCAACATTTTAATATTTCTGTGCTTGGATTCAAATACCTCAAGCAATACTGACTAAAAGAAATGACCTGATTTTCAGAGTGCTTTCTTCGGTGCCTAAAAAGAATGGTTGCAACAGCTCCTAGCAGACAATGCAATTTACTATCACAGTGAGGTGTTTCATGTAATGGGAAAATAAAACATAAAGCCCTCTCAAAACTACAAATTGGGAAAATAAAAACGATCATATTATTTCCTGCATTCTCTTTCTATACATATGGTACTAAACATTCTGTAGTATGTTTCCTTCTGTTGATCTGGCAAAATGCTGGGAAAAGTGTCTGTGTGAACCTCCAGCTCTTTTATTTTTTTCAGTCAAAAGGTCTGCACAAATTTTCCCACAGGCTCTTACTTTGTTTGAATGGCCAATATTATGTCTTGCAAGGTCACATACTACACTGCACGCAAGTGCATATGCACGATATCTGCTGCCTTAGAGGATTAATGACATTAAGATTGACATACCTGAGATAAAGCTGTTTCACGCTTTTAAGAAAATTGTATTACCTAATTACCTTGGCAATTCCATTTTTTCAGTAACAGATATGAAGCAGGAACATCACTTGCATGATTGTTTTTACTCTTATGAAAAAGGGGGAACAGCTAAACTCAGATCTAACAACCAACGTAATTGTTTCTGTTAAAATAAAACTATCATTATTCACACTATTGAGGTAATAAAGATATTTGAAACATTTCATTCTGCAAAAGATCTTTAAGATCATGTACAATTCTTTCTTTAAAAGCCTAAAAATCAAGAGTGCACTTTACTTATACAAAAAGCCCAGTGAAACAGAACACCATTATTACTTGAAAATACACAGAAAATATTCAGCAAAGGCCTCTGAGCTAAGCAGCTTAGTGAAACTTAAGACTTCAGCATACACCTAGAAATAAAATGTTTGTTACAAGTATGAAAGCTAAACCTGACTATAGTTTCTTTCTTCTGATTAAATGGCAGACATAAGATTCTTTTGTAAGCAGAACAGACTATACAGATAACATACTGCTACTAGCCAACATCTTACCTGGATTCAGCTTCATTTAGTGTATAGATTACCTGTCCTGATTTTTAACTAAATTTATGTTGCTCTGGAAGTGTTCACACTTTGTCATTAGCTAGGCTGCACTGACTGGTCAATTCCTTTAATGCATTTTTTGATATAAAGGAACTGGATTCTTCTAATAGATAGTCTAGGTCCACAAATAAAGAAACTAAGCAAACAGGTATACTGGCCCCCCAATTTTCAAACATTCATTTCAAAAGCTCACACATATTGGTATGTGAAATAAACCCAGCATGTAAGGACAAAGGTAAAGAAAACATTTTTTATTCAATTTCTAAACAATACAATTAGAATATCTAATTTCCTTCCTTTTTGCCCCAAATTGTTATTAACTTACCTTACTGGATGAAATAGCAAACAGACTGTCTCTATAGCAAATTAAGTTCATTATTGATCTCTAGTTTGATTTGGTTTATTGCAGCTAAAATCATTAAAGCTTCTCCCTGTGCTTTGCCAAAGCAATGTGGATGACTACAGAAGTAAACACAAGGACTGGAAGGAGTGGCTAACCATCGCTCACAGCAGTAGACTTGTAACTTTAGCTTTCTATTAGTATGCAAATACTTAATGAAATGAAATCACACAACTGAAGAACAATGCTTAATGACTGCTCAGCAGAGATTTTCAAACCCATGCAATTTGGTTTTCTTAGCCGTTATTATGCCTCTTCTGCGTGCTGTTAAGGAAGTTTCAATTGCCATCTTCCACTTACTAAGCCTATTCCTAGCACTCATGAATATTGAATTAATCAGACCAATAAAGATGAGTAGCATTTCATTCTGTCAAACTGCATGTGTTAAAAACCATTGAAGTACACCAAAAAAACCCCAAAATCAAAAAGGGCACCTTAGAAAGCTTAAAGAACAACATATGTTTAATACACTTCAAGAGTTTTCAAAATGGCAGATAGGAAGGTTGTTTGCATTTAGGACAAACAATCTTAGTATTCGCACGCAACGCTTGCTTCAGCTTGTACTATTTCAGCAATCAGGTTCTGTTATAAATTCATTTAATTTAGCCGACTTATCTTCATATTTGTTTACATGAAGAGCCAAGCCAAAGACCCTGTCCGAGAAAGAACATCACTTCCTCAACCCTAAGCGCCCACACCTTGCATCAAACCTAAACAAGCAGTGTGAAGAACTGCAATCTTCCTTCACATAACAGTACTTTGGAAAGTCTTCTAAATGGTATGAATCCTCATAGAATAAGACAATAGACAAAATTCTTCAAGCACCACTCCAGTTTATAATTTTCATTCATCAAAATGTGCCTCAACCATTAGCTTGCCAATCTGGTTCACATCCTGTTTTATGAAGGGAAACGTGTGTCTCCTACACAAAACCACCACTGATTCCAAGTAAATTTTCTCCTCCTGTTTTACGCATAAAAATCCAACCAACCATGAAGACGGCCACGTGGATACGATTCCAGCCCAGGGCCTTGCAAGTTTGCCACCTCCAAACACATTCTGCAGAAAGGAAGCCAAACAGCAGCAGCCACATCTATTAGCTGAAGGAAACAAAACTGAAGGTCATATAGCAGGACTCTCGGCCAGGACCTCAAACTAAAACTGCTTCAGTGATATTCATGGATGATATCCTCTGTCTGGCAGAGGGCAGACATTCATTCTCATCTTTCTCAATACCCTTGAAGCTTTCAGTGCAGTTGGCTATAATGATACATGGCTCCTTGCCCAAGTAAGGACAACAGGAACCTACAGTATGATTGTTAACATGAATACCACTCCTTGAAAGGACACTTTCAATGACCAGTAATGGAGAGATGTTCTTGCACTGCTAGATACCTTCTTTTGGGGTGAATTGGTTCATCCCCTAATCACTTCAGCACCTGCACAGAGTGACTCGTTGGCATCAAATGCCAATACTGCTAAATGAGTTGCCATTTTACCTTTCTTTCAGTACACACGATCACAGGCCCACTATCAAGCAGCCAGCAGGCAACTGGCTCATGAATGGAGAACATGTGGCTGAATCTGTACCCTTGGAAGAAAACAGATGTGGTGGGGAGACCATTTTGAGAAACAGCCTTATGCTGTTTCTGTTGGCTGACTGAAACTGGATAATCTCTGCTGTTTTGCTAATATTGCGCTCTCGCAGGCAGCAACTGTAAGTAATGCAGTTAAGCTCCCATCCCCAGCTGGCTATTAGCTTCTGTCACATTTTAGTATGACAGACAGTGGTGACAGTGGACAGGCTTCACCGAAACTTTCACAATGCTTTCTTTTGGATTACAGTAATGAAATATACCTGCATAGGAAGCCTTCATTCAGGTCTAAGGAACTCTCCTGGTTTCAGAACATCGTAGTGTGTCTTCTCAGTGACTCCAGACTGTCACCTCTGCTCTACAGTAGCGTCCCACTGGATATGAAATCAAGGTCGTGGTCTTTACTCTCATCTGCTGGCAACCGAATTGCCGGAGTGCAGAATATCTCAAAGATTTCCTAACAAAGTGACTAGCAGGCTGGTGTTATGTCAAAAGCAAAATTAGACAAAATCTTATTTGCATAAAAGGGTCTTAGAGACAATTCAAGGAACACCTCTGGGAGCCCTGGCCCATCAGAACTGTCACAGTGCTTCATCCGACGGCATGGCACATTGCTTAGCCTTTGGTGAGAGAAATACAAAGTCACATCATCTCTTTGCTCTCTACACAAACAAGGAAGTCCATTGCACAGGCTCAGGGTGGGAATGACAGGACAAACAATGCACAACAGATTCATGTTCTTCTTGCTTAATTCACTAGTGACAGAAGCTCAGCCGTGTGACAAGCACAGAGCAAGAGCATTTATAAGGCAGAAGAGAACCTGTGGCCAGCTGCCCCCAGCTCAAACCACTCTCCTGGCACTGCATTATTGTCCATGCAAGATCAGTACTACAAATTCCATTCTTGAAACAAATAAACAATAACTGGATGTAGGGGAAATATTCCTTATTATTTTGCGCTGATTAAGGAAAACATATCACCCACTGCTCGGTGTTTTTTTCCCACCTACTTTGCATGTCTCCACAATAAAAGTTAGGGATTTCAAACTTAAATGCAGATTGAAATGATCCCCTTTGCTGGACTGGATTTGTCTTGAAGATTTTGGTTTTGTTAATTTCTTTTCAGTGAAATTACTGAAAATAATCAGATTAGAATATTTAAGGCTACAAAAAGGAGTCATATCCAGGACTGAATCAAATCGTACCCATGTTTATATCAAAAGGAACTGAAATAGCTACCAAACGCTGGCTATTACGTGCAGCCATAATTTTCATAAACATTTCTGACATAACAGTATGTGTAACATAGAGTCACCCAAGTAGGCTGTTAAATTCTATATACGGTATGCTAGCAACACAAAACAGGGATCCAGCTGTCAGAATTACTTTCATTAATGGAGGCACTATTAGAAAGTAGAGATGTTAACAGAACGAACAGAAATTCTTCAGTTAATCTAGAAAAAATAAGATTAGTGCCAGTATATTCAATACTAAGAAGTTATAGAATGGTGCTAATACTAAAGGATAGAAAATTACTACCTAAGGAACATGGGCAGATAAAACTGCAGCTAAATGTGAAGTACTGACATTGCTGTAGAACAGCTTTCTTAATTCTTAGGTGGCCCCCATTACTGCAGCACTCAGACACCAAAGATGAGTCCAGATTTTAATTTAATGAATGAGAACACAGCAGTTGTTAAGCTGAAATATGTGGCAAGATCATTTTCACCAACTCAGCTGACAATTTCTTTTTTTTAAGGTAAATTAAAGGGCTTCAAAGATGAGGAGGATGGCTGTACTGAAATACTGTCCTACATATTTACCTTAATATAGCAAAGACCTCTTGGGCAGGTTTTGCAGGGAGGCTAAATAACCGAGATGTAGGTTCAACTGAATTATTTGTTATTACTACATTTTTTGTAAATAAGCTATTTTTTTTCTTTATTTATGTTTTCCAAGTGCCCACAAATTCCCTATCTTTATTCTTTATTCATATTCCCCAGCTTACAGCAATTTAAAAGCTGAAACAAATTAGCTTTCTGTGAATGATATTTTTTCAGTTTTCATGTTCTTAGATACCAGTTTATTTTAAAATTTATGAACATTTAAGAACTTCCAAATGTTTTTATGATAATTTCTTTACATGGAAGCTGGCCTAGAATACATGATCACATTTGACATTTTATTTCACAATTGTTCAAATTGTTTCACTAGCTTTACCAAGAAGTATGTTTCATATGAGCTCAGAAAAAAGATTTGAAACGTATACCTCGTATTTCTGGTTAGTTCTCACTGGAAAATTGAAGTGGAAACTGTATAGGCTTCGTTAATTCTCAATTTATAATGGAATAAGAGAGAAAAATGCAGGTCTTCAGGCATATGAAAAATGGAAGATCAATATTAATGGATATTAAAATATAACTTACATATATATACAAGAACATACTGAAAGATTAATTTGAATATGGTAGTTGCAACAGAAATGCAAATACCACGAATGAGGAAAAAGAAGACAATAACTGAAAATGCAGATAGACTTGCATAGATAAGCCCAGTATAACAAACCTAGCATAAATTGCTGTGTCATAAGGATAAATACTTTGTAATTTGACATTAACAAATCATATGTCAGATACTGGTCCTTATTAGCACCCTGACCTAGGGTGATGCTCTCTATTTGGCCATTCATGGACACAGGCAACAGAAAAAGTCTGGGACAGAGCAGTATCTCCTAAGAAACTGTGAAAGTGATTTGTCCTGAGGTTGGAAAGAAAGTCAATCTAACGACGTGAGTTTCTTATCACTACACGTTATATAAAAATACACATTAGAGACACCCTTCACACAGGAAACTGATCACAGTGTGAACCAGAGCCTTTTGCCACCAGAAAATGCTTATGACTCCTAGAAACTTGCCTTATATTTTTTATAGTACTTCCCACAGTCTCCCGTCAAAGGACAGGTGATGCAAGTCTGGAGTTTGGAAGACTCCACTGTTGACCCTGACCTACTGCACTTTGGTTTTCAGAAGTAAAATTTCCAGCCTCAGCCCCAAGTATCTGTCAGGACTGACTTCAGTCTCATCAACTGGGGTCAAAAGAAAACATATGACCGACCCACATAAGAAGAAAAGAGGAGTAATAAAAAAAAAAGCCATCCTTTGTATTTTTCTCTCTCTCTTAACAAATGGACCAAGGACAATGGGAATAGTAATTACAGGGAATATTGAACAGCAAAACTATAATTAGAGACAAACTCTGCAGTGTATTTGATACACTATTAGCTTCAACAATCATGAATTCATAGAAAACAAGAGTGTCAAAAATATCTACCCATGTATTTAGACCCTATTGTTTGCAGAAGAAGACTGCTGCTTACATTTAATCTTTGATAGTTTTGCTTAATTTTAATTTTTCCAGAGAAGAAGCTACCAGAGAAGTGGAGGCTGTCCACTGCTTTATAAATTATTCTCTCAAGGGAGGGAAACCATTTTGAAAAAGAATTTTGAGAAAACATGAACAGTTCCTTCTCACCTTCCTTCGAATTAGTCCAGCTGTAAACCTGGATCAAATAAAAGCACTTTCCTGAAGTAAACAGCAGCTCAAAAAAAAGGACCTTATCTTTCTACTATCCGGCTTCTCATTCTTGAAAGGAAAAATAAAGAGAAAAATACAATTCCATTCCTGAGATGCAGGTCAGAGGAAAAGGTTTGCTTGACAGTCTTTAGACTACTCCAGGAGCTAGTATCTCTTTCTGAAGATGGACAGCAGTGAGCCAAGGCTCCCCTAGACCTCCAAGGACAGACACCGAGCCTCAGCACCAGGGCTGGAAGCAGATCCTGGTGGGATAAAGAAAGACTGTGCAGTGCAGGAGGACTCTACACTCGATCCAAATTCCAAATTATGAGAAATAAACCCATCTGTAACACGAACTACTGCCAACTCCTTCCACAGAAGTGGAAAATATCACACCAAGTGAGATAATTGTTTGTTATTTCCATGTCCTTACACTGAGAATTCATCCAGATACTTTTGTGATAAAAGCCCTTACAAGCAAATCTGAAGTCAATGTCATCTGTGATCTCTGATACACTCAGATCTATCAGGATAAAGAAAATTATCCTGGGTAGGCTGAGTTGAAAAAAAGTCACTGCTTCATTGTATTCAGATACTATCACAAGAAGAGTTTGCATGAACAAATGAGTCGCCTCTCTCAAGGATCAGAGAGTATATGTCCTGGACCATAAACAACTGCTTAAATTATAAGTGAGTTGATAAAAGCATCCCTTTAACATTTAATGAGTTAAATAAAGCAACAAAGAAGTATCATAATAATGAAATCAAATTATCAGAGTTGTCCAGTACTGTCATGAATTTGCAGCTTTCATGTAATTTAGTTCATTTCTAGTTGTTCTAACATAGGACACCATCCCTTTGGTACAAGGGATGACAAGGTCACCATGAAAATAACAGATACATAGAATACCTCTACAGCCCACTAACAGAGGAATATTCTGCTGCTGCTAATATATTTTTATATTGCAGGACAGCCAAAAGGCCTCAATTAGGTTCTGCGCCCCATTGTGCTGGGCACTGGAAACACAAAAGGGAACAGAGTCCAAACCCCAAAGGGTTTGTAGTGTAAAAAGATAAGTGATACAGTGAAGAGAAAGGCAATGGGATGCATTCAAAATAAAGACTGACTTTTTAATATCTATATCCATTTGTCATCCTTTATAAGCTACCAAGAGAGAAGAATCCTGACCTGCTTCCTTAAATCTACCCTCTTCTATTTGAATATTATTTCCAACACTAATCAAAGCCTGGTTAAGATATTCCTTTTCTTTAAAAACAATTTCAAACCAGTTATATTTCTCTGGATTTTACAAACAAGTATACAATTCAAAAAAATGAAATGAAATGAAATGAGATGAAATGAAAACCAAAATAAGACTACTAGAGATGATGGGAAACACAGTGAGAATGCAGTTATTCTAAGTGATAATTTAAAAGTTATTCTGATTCCTGCCCTTGACAATTGTTGGACATATTTTCATACAGACACAGATAATGTCCTCTAATTCCACTTCAAGAGTCTATTCCTGTCAGTTAAACATTATCTGAAAGTCCCTATGGAGGTGTTCATTTAAATCTGATGCTGGCACAGTTTTTCACTCTTTTCTAGCCATCTGGTCACATACTGAGTTGTCAGCTATTTTATCTAAATCTGTGAGGAAGATTCAAGGAGCAAAGAAGAACATCAACAAAAGAAACCTCAGGGTCCAAAGTAACCGCAACAATCAAGCCTAAAGTTACAATTTCTTATCACTCACAAAATTCAGACAAAAGAGACTTAATAAAAAAAAACAAAACTCAAAAGGTTGCAACCTGAGGCTATTTTGAAACCTCTGTCTCTCCCCAGTCCATAGACACAGATGTAAACACGCACTGAGCATTCATATTGCCCCTTCTCCCCCACCCCGCTCTCCTAACAATTAATAGAAAATATACAGATCCATTTCTTTACATTTAAAACTCAGAATCCCAGAGGCTGGCATTCAAAATTATTCTGCATGGCATTCTATAAAACCTTTTAAGATCAATTTTTAAATGCAGATGCCTCAGTCCTACGCTTTCTCTGCGTATAACTTAAACAACAGAATCTGGAAGCTGACTGTCTCATTAAAGCACCCATATGAGAAAACTCGCTATAGGTTCTATACAAATAGGCAAGAGTCCCACTACATTAAAATGAAACCAAATTGTCTTAGCAAACCTCTTTTTTCCTCATGGTCTTCTCTCTTCTCTGCGCAACGTTGTTCCATCTTACACACACACTTAGATGTGCCATAAGTGCTTCGTTTAAAGTGCATAAAAGCTATCCACAGCTCTCCTAAGAATGAAACAGTTTTAATATTTTCTGATCCATGTTCCTGCCACAAACATTCACTGGCAGTATGATAGCTCCAAGAGCAGGCATCTGATTCTTGACATTTAAAGATACAATACTGGTGAAAAATAGTGACGCTGTATTAACTGCAAACAGCTTGTGAGGGAGTAGGTGATGTAGTTCTAAAATGTATAATCAGAACAAGCAATACTTTCAACCTTTTGATTTTTTATTTTTGACTCAAAGCCATGAGAACGAGGAATAGCCAGATAAACAAATCTGGACACGTTACAATAACTATGTTATGAGAAATTATATTCTATGGCAAAAACGAAAGTAGGTTGTTTTCCTGCTGGAGAAAGTCTTAAAGGTACCCCAAAGTTTCTCGAAAGGGTCTCAAAAGCTTTCATAATAAAATAAGCAGTAAATGAGGGAAAATCTTGAAATTACAGAAATCAAAGAATTTGTATCCTGGTAACATTCAGTTAATTGACATTGTAATGCTAAATGCAAGCACTGCAACATCAAATTCCCTATACTCCTACTGTGACTGCCTTATAAATTCAAAAAGTACACAGAAAGGTCTTATTTTTCCAACATGAAAAAATTAAGCCTGTTCCAACATGAACTGTTTCTTTGAAATACTGAATGCTGGGGCAGGGCGGAAAACAGAAAAAGCAGATTTATTTTTAACTTCAGCAGCATTACCCCTTGTTTGGTGATCAGTGACCTCTTGGGAAAGTTGAAATACCAGAGCAAACCTTCATCCCCCACAAACACCTGAGACAAGGCAGGGCACAGTTAACGACAATCAGTTCTCCAAACTGTACCTGGAGGTACTGACATGACCGTTCCTGTTGACACGTCTCTGCCTTCACCACTGTCTGGTCCATGTTAACTGATGCTTTTTGGTAAACTTCGCGGGCTCTGCTCACGGTTAACGTAGAGGACCAAGAGCTTTTCTTCATTAGCTGGGAGTCTAAATTCACAGGCAGGTTTGCACAGGTAGAGCATTTGACATCATTATTGCTTCTGGATGACTTCACAGTATGTTCACTAATAGTGTTATAGGCTTCCATAAAGTACTGAGAAGAAGAACGATCAGGGCATCTTCCCATGGTCATGACCCCACTGGGACCATGATAAATGCAAACATCATTGTCCAAGTTGTCATCTGAACTCCACCATCCTGATGTGTTGGATCTGGGCTTACCTTCTGATCGCCTTTCTTTACTCTTGCTGCGCTTCCCATACCTCATCGTCTGTGACTCCTCCGGGCTCGCTTTGCCCCCATTGACGCTCCCCTTGGATGGTCCCTCCAGGGAATGGGACTTGGTAAAGAGCTTTTGGACAGAATGAACCAGATGTCGGATCCTCCCTGGGCTGTCACTGCGGTGCTCCATGGCAGTCCGCTTGTACTGCAGAGTGTGGTAGCCATCCCGATTCAGAGGCAGGTGGCGGAAAGGCGGTTGGTCTTACTGGCAGTTCCATGGGGAACTAGAGCACACTCATCCTTGAGTTCATGGTGGGAATTGTAATGCCTCCGGGGAAACGTGCTGCTGGCAATCTGATCACTGTAGGGCACCATGCACTCTGCCTGAAAAGAGTTCCTTTGAGTGTAGTAAGGGTGATCTGCAGGATGGGGGTCCACTGGGTTTAACAAATATGGCTTCCTGTCTGGGTGGTGTGGCAGACTGTCACATGGAGAGTCACAGGCAACCCCGTGATGATGACTACGGCTGCTAGATAATCCCTTCATCATTGATGCAAAGCAAGTCCCAAAGTCATCTAATACGTATGGCTGTGCAACAGGCAGATCTCAGAGAAAGGCCTAAAAGAATGAAATACAACAGAAGCCATAAGACATTCAAGTTAAGAGAAAGAACAGCATGAGCACATTTAGGATTCATTGTTTAAGAAACTGTACGAATAATTTGAATAAACATTCTCTGAATCTTTTTATCGCTTAATCTTTCCCGTGTCCAACATGGTGATAAGGGATACCTAAATAATACACAAGAAACATCATCTTCTTCCACCATCTGGAAAACAGATGCAAGAAATTTTTTTTTATATGAAATTCACTACTGTTCACAAATCTCCAGCAAGATAAGTATCACCACCTATACTCTAAAACTTCGGTCCTGAAAACATTCATGGACAGGTGCCTTCCAGAAGGCCTTAATTGCTCATCTGCATGTTTTCAGGGCCAAACACACACATTAAAAAAGATCATGTCCTTAATGCAGCCCTTTCTGGGTTACTTTGGGCCACATACGAAGTGGGTGCAATTAATGGGAAACTTTCCTCTGCCTTCAATACACATCTGTTCATTATTCAAATGCAGTTTTACTTGATCTCCATGTTGTCTGCCTAGACTGTAAGCATCTCAAGACAATATCAAAACATTATTCCTGTAAGCTCTTCTCAAATTAAGAATGAAACAATGATACATTACACTAAGTATGCCAAAATGAAGCCAAACCAACTGTTTAATAACCTATATATTTTGGAGTTGTCATATATACTGTTTACTCACTTCTATTCACAATAAAAATCTTATTCCAATAATGCATGGCTTGGTATAATTGTCCATAAATTTTCAGAGTACTAAGCAGAGTTTAAATATCCCTACCTACTCCTTCTACCATTAGGGCAATTGGTATACCCAAAACTTGCACACTGCTATAACAGTGTAAGGAATTTCAACACCTAATACCTGATTGCAGTCCTTTGTCCCTAAAGTTACTCACAGTGTTATACGCTATTGTTTACAACAAGATGAAAATGGAAACCTCCATCACAAGTGATATAATAACCACTCTGAGGCCAGATGTCCTCATTTCAGCTCTCATCACTAACAAAATCTGGTTGCAACTGCTACTGCAACCTCTGAGCTACTGATGTATAAATTACGGAGTTTCAGGTGTGGCAAAACACTCTCATGGTGCTGTCTCAGCTCCTGAATGGCAGAAGATTTCTTAGAGGATGCCCTCTTACACTGCACACAACTGAAATGGGAGTCACTTAGCTACTTTATTCCTTTCTGGCATAGCTAATCACATAATGCTCTTGGAAATGTCACCCTTGAGATCTTTCTTGAGGTATGGATAGACATGCATAGCAAACAGTTTTCCTCTATGTTCCTCCCGTATTCTCTCAGAAAAAGTTCATGTTTTAACAGGTTGTAGACATTGTACCTCCTGGCAAATTGGCATCAATTAAGTTTTCTAGAAGAGTATTAAGTTAATGTCAGTCTGGAAAAGCATGCTCTGCATTTAATCAGAACATTTTATATTTTCTTCTGAATCTGCAGCGAGCTAAAGAGGAGTTTTTTTCAATATGCTTCAAAGCTAGTGTGGATGTCCTGCGTTTCACTCCTCACTGGATCCCCGCAATGCAGGAAATGTTCATTCTCAGGAGAATCTGAATTCCAAAAAAGAGTTTTCAAAATACCACAAAAAGCACTTGAAATATTCCAAAAGGATGAGCTCACTGCCTTACCTGAAGAGAAGAATGGCCAAAGACACTTTTAAAAGCAGAAAATTTAATATATTCAGAGAGATGGACTTGTCAATTATACTGTAGTGAAAATCCTTAGCACTTCCAAAGAACACTTTACATCCCTACCAACTCCTTTAAAAATGTGATCTATTAGACTGTGTAATAGGGAAACATCCAAAGGGATGTAGCAGTAGATCCGTTACTCAGACCACTGAAAATGTGACTTGACCAAGAATATCCCATCAAGAAGAATAGCACTAAAGGATATAATGACCAAAGAAAAATACTCCAATCTCTGGTATCTATGTATATCTTTCACACTTGAAGGCTTGTGAAAACAAAGCTTCAGCCAGTTAATTTTTATTTAAAACCATTTACAATCATGCAACAGTCCTCAAGATGATTGATAAATTATCTTAGGGCTAACAATAGACTAGTGAGCTATACAAGATAAAAATAGTAAAACCTTGCCCCAAAGATATGAGAAAGACACAAAGTACATTAAAGTGGGACATGCTCAGAACCAGTGATTTGCTTTCATTTTTTCTTTCTCTGAATGTCTATGAATTTATCTTTTTTTTGTGTACTGTGGAAAAAGAGTGTATGTAGACAAAGAACAAAAAGGACTGATGATTTACAGAACAGTGAAATCATGACAGGCTTGAGGGATGTAATGGAATTATTAAGAATATGTAGTCTTAATATATTGACAGAGCAGAATGGCTGGGATGAGGAAAGACTTGATCTGATTTGTAGGCTGGGACAGAATAGTGTGGAACATCTTGAAGATAAAGATGAGCTTAAAAGGTGTAAATATGGTTTGATCGATGAGAGCAGCAGTGTTACCAGCTGTGTTTTGGATGGACTGGCAATATGGATGCTAAGGAGGATGCACAAGAAGTGGTAAAAATTCAAAAAACTTATGAAAAGTGACATTAGTCTGTATAGAGAGAAAGGGACAGGCTTCCATAAATTGTGGAGGAAGATTGGCTAAGCACTGCTATATGAGCTTGGATGGCAAGTAGGATGGTGGAAATGTTTAGGAGAAAAGATAACATTTAGTTCTACATACACCCCTTTTGAGTCTGAGCTGTCAATGAATCTTCCATGAGGAAGTAGTGGAGAAAAAAGCGGAAAATAGATAGGATGATCTGCCCAAGAGGAATCAGATGAACAGATACAGAGAAGAGCAGAAAAAATATGTTTCTGAAAGCAAAAGATCATAGAGTTTCAAAAAAAGGAGGATAAATCTTTGTAGGAGCAGCAGATTTAAAAGAGGAGGCAAAAAAGAAGTAGCAAAGACCAGAGGGTGATAGAAAAACCAAACCAAAAACAAGAGGGAGCAACCAACCTCTGTCACAAAAAGGGGTGATGGTAAAGGCTCCAAAATCTGGAAGAAATTGAAATTCAGAGTAAAAACTGTTTATTCCCAACTCTTAGACTGTTATATGCATTATGAGAGTGTTTTTTTCTGCTGCAACAGCATTGAAAACATTTATTTTATCATGTGCCAACTGTGATAAAAACCCATGAGTATTAACTAGAATATAACTTCATTTTACCTTAACTGTATCACTGCTGCTACAGTATTGAAAGTGTGATGAATCAGAAAAAAAAAAAAGAATGTACCATAGTACCTCACCAGGAAGGAAAGAATAAGTATAATATGTTCTGCACTGACGAAAGGAGTAGTGCTTTTCTTAAATATTTAGTGGACAATTCTTCCACACAGAAAAAACCCCAACACAATTCCTAAATCACTCCCACATCTCTATCCTGCTTTAATATGTTAATATAGGTTTAGGAAAAAAAACACCCTACAGCCTCTGATTCCATCAGTATTTTTCAAAAAATATGCATCATTTTCCATAATTGTGTTGGCTGAACCTATCAATCAATGTTTAGTGCAATTAACAGCTGGAGAGAGGGCTATCTGATCATGCCATGAATAGCTGAGAGGAAGCCAATTAAGATTTTTTTGGTATTGTTATTCTTTGGCCAAACTAGGAACATTTAATTACTCATGAAATAAGGCAAGATAATTGATGAACATACTGCATAGTAATAAACAGTGGAAATAGCAATTCTACGGACAGCAGAGAAAAAACATTTGATGGCATAGAAATAAATAAGATGTTAAATAGATACATCATTGTAAGGCTGAAGAATGCTTATTACTCTCAACATTCAGGTTACATTTGCTTTTGTTTTCTTGAGGATGCCCTGGGAAAGAAGGATACAAATATATTCATCCTTACTGCTAACATGGTGTCTGTAATGCACAATAATTTGTTGGAATTAGTGGCTAGAAAAATGCGTAATTAATTCTTATGTAATTAAAGTGAAAATGCATGCAAAATAGTAAAACCTGAATGCATATATAACCTACATTGTTACAAATTCTATTTAACTATATTGTCTACTCATGTGTTCCAAATTTATTCATAAAACATGTCTTCAAAAAACATATTTTTTCCCTTAGATATATGTGAAAACTTCTCTTATAAAAGATTTATTGATATGCCACATAGCCCCTCCATTTTTATCACATGAGACTGCAGAATTATGTTTCTTATATTTTTACAGGAAGCTGTGAAAAACAATCAGGTAACAAATGCTTTCACTAAAATAATGCACACATAGGTATGTAGAGAGTAAGTAGATAATACAGGAGAATGTAGCAGGCAGTACAAAATGGATAAGTAATAACTCAAAATGACTAATATAATAAAAATGGTTTATGGCCATTAGTGACTTACAAACCTTCATAATTGAAATGTATTTTATAGGATCAGTATGAAGTGCCAAAATTAATAATTTTTTCTTTTTTCAATAATCTGATTATGTTGCAGGCAGTTCAAGACTCAGAGCAAGGCAAACTGTCATATGCACAATATAATGCATAATGGAAAGTGTAAGGTCAGTAACTGCTAGGATAACTGACAGAACGCCCGTGATACCTACAATCATAGAATCACGGAATAGTTTGGGTTGGAAGGGACCTTTTAAGGTCATCTAGTCCAACCCCCCTGCAGTGAGCAGGGACATCTTCAACTAGAGCAGGTTCCTCAGAGCCCCGTCCAACCTGGCCTTGAATGTTGCCAGGGATGGGGCATCTACCACCTCTCTGGGCAACCCGTCCCAGTGTTTTACCACCCTCATTGTGAAAAATTTCTTTCTTTTTTCTAGTCTGAATATATCTTCTTTTAGTTTAAAATCATTAAAATCTGTGTCGAGGTGTGTAACAACTATAAAGACATGCAAGTAAGATATATATGAGAAACAGACAAGCACTCTCTTGCAATTTGTATCGGCAGTATACAAAAGGAAGGCAATGCAACTACATTATGTGTAGTTACCAAAGGAGACACCCTAACAGCCAACCCTAACCCTAATGCCAGAGAGACACCCTCATTGAGCGTCATTAGGACCACAGCACCTTAAGTCCAATATCCTTGTCTGTTCAGAAACTAAGGAGTGAGAGATGTTTTTTTTTTTTTTTTCATTTGGAGAACGTGGTTCTTCTAAGATACCATTCAGTGAGTTTCCGAATCCTCATTTTTCTGCTAGGTCCAGAAACTGAAGGCCCGGTACACATGTGGAAGTCAATGTAAACATCTGATGTCATGTATGCACAGCTCTGAGTCAGGAAGGCAATTAATCGTGGGCATAAATGGAAACACATTTGGACCATACTGGTACTTACAGGTCAGATCACAGTGGTCTTTTTAAAGAAATGCTGTGTTACTGTTTGAAGTGAGAGGACATAAATTATGCTCTTTAGCAGTACTGTTTGTAGTTGTGCTCCCATTTTATGCCCTATGGTAAACAAAGAGAGGTTCTAATTTCTACATTGAACACCAAAAATTCTCGGCATTTGCTTCTTTATTTACTCACACGCTATGGGATGTTCCCAGGGAAATTCCTTTCCCTGATTCTCAGACTTTTACAAACACATGGAAGGTATGTTTACGCTGAGAATCAAACTTCCACATGCTCCTCATGCAGCACATTGCTTTATCCCAACGGTCTTGATATTCTGCAGCCATTCTATGTGGCCTTTCTGTTATGTTACATCACATTAATGAAGATCTAGACATCAACAGAAGGATACATATTCTAAAAAGCATCTATCCACATATTTTATTAAAGCTGTTCAGAAGAAAATGAGGTCTCAAATTATCTTCCTAATCCATTTTGGCATGTAATATGAAAGATACTGTGCCTTGGGTAAAACTCTCAAGAGAATGTCTGGTTTTTGCTTCCATGTCAGCAATCACACCAGGCAAGTGATACTTACAATATAATTTAATCTTGAACAGTGGACAGGGAGTCATAAAGAGAAATGTTTTGGCCAGTAACATAAACTCATTCCAAGTTCACGGGCAGATCAATAAGTGGGAGTAACTGGGGAAAGATGTAACTCAACTCTAGCTGACCTGTGAGGAGTCCCTTGTGAATGGTATGCATACAGAAAAAACAAGAAGAGATGCATCCCACCAACGATGTCATAAAAAAGGATGGGTTTTTTTTCTGTCTGCACCCAACAGTCTTTAGTTTGCATATACATGTGGTGACAAATTTCACATTTACATTTGATGACTATTTTCATCCATGTGCTTTTAGTGAGCAACTGTGGTGTACCAAGGTAGTATGTGCCTTGAAAGTCTGGGTCTGGATTTCTTTTCTTCATCTCTGTGGCTAATAGCAAGTTGGTTCTTCACTAGGAGTGTCACTAAAAGTGTAGTCACTAAAGGAACCTAACACATAATTAATCTCTGAGTCATACCTAAATACATTGCAAGGTCTGCAAGAATTCTAGCAGTAATATGTCAGCAAAATTTTGGCACACAGAGTCTGATTTTTTTAATCCCATTAGGATTGCGACTGGCAATAGGCAGGATTGCATGCAAAAGTCTTGGCTCTACAAATAGAAATACGAAAATGTGATCATCTGCTCTTCCACTCTCCTCGTTTGCACACACAATTAGCAGTCAACTTTTAAAAAATTCTGATCTGCTCCAGTGAGTAATAATATACTATGTAATTAGACTGCTCATGCCTTTCTGCAGTATAGGACACAGAGCCTCTCTGACTCAATAAGGTACAGCACATCGGTTGCAGAGCCTCTTGTGAATTCCACTGCAAATTCAGAACTGACAATCAACATTTTCTTCTCCGAGAAAGAAAATAACCAGGAGATTATGTCTGTATAATGTGCATTTAAGATAACACATTAAGTTGAATAATTTGATAAACGTTATACAGGCAGCATTGAAACATATACCTCATATACAAGTTTAGATGTTGCATTTTATCCTTCTCAGTCTGTAGGATGATGAACTTTATGACCTTAATAATTTTTTTAGCAGTACTTACACTGAGTTTCCAGAATGCTGTTTGGGCTGGGGGAACAGTGAAAGGGGATGAAAAGGAAGATACTCCAAACTTCGGAACAAGATTAACACACACTTAACCTGGATTGCTCTCTTTTGGGTACCCTACTGTCAGACCTAAGTTTGTGACTCTGGGGATCTTTCACGGGCTTTCCTCACAGAAGATTTCTTAAAATGAAAGGATTACAGTCACTACTTTCTAGCAACTACAGATAATCAATGTGATTTAGACTGCTTATATTATCTCAGGATTACAAACCAAAGCAAGTATGAGGGACAGACTACACGTTCCGATAGCACTGACATCTCATAAAAATAGAGGGGGTATCTAGAATAGGGGCTATCACAGTGGCATAAAGTATACAGCATTAAACGACTAATACACATGTGGACATTTCAGGTATGTATACGGAATACTGCAAGCCAGCCAGCTATGAATGCCAAAGGCTTATTTTTCTAGTAGGAATGAGATGATCCTACAAAAACCTTCATTCAATGTGTGCAATGCACTTTTCGCATGAAAGTCAAGTAATTTCATGCCCTGCAAGGTGGTCACATAGTGAAAATGGACATCTTTGTACTAAAAGAAGCACTTGATCCTCATTGCAAGGACACTAATGTGACCAAGCAAAGGAGCCACTATAGCATCTAGTGACTGTTTGACAGCAATCTAATGGGAGCTGCTAATGTAAGTCAGACCTTGCACCAACATTACACAATGCTTGGCTGCATGGCTCACTAACTCATTTTCTACCAGTTTTTTAAGTGCTCTGCAATTCCGTAGTGTCGTAGTTTTGTGACAGGAATTGCAGTTAAATTATTGCCTGAGCTACAGGCTTTCATGATCTCAAGAGCTTTTCTACACATATCTTGAAATGACCATATTCACTGTCAAGCCAGGCAACCGGCTTTTCTTAGTCCTATGTGCTACAGTCCACTCAAGGCACACCACAACAGAGAATCCATACTTTCATTATGTGATTATGTGACTTTGCTGGTTTTGACCAGCAATTCTCATGACTCAAACTGGCTCTAAACCTTCTATTCCTTACTATTAAGAAATTAAACTAAACATTGTTAAATATTTCTTTCTCCACAAAAAATCACCCCTCATTTTAATGAAACATAATTTTATGAGACTTTTTCTACAGCTCCAGTCTTACTAACAGACCTTGACCTCATTTAGCAGAAATAGAGATTGATTTCCTTGAAAAATGTTCTTCCAAGTACACTGTGATCTTATAAGTCCAAGCAAAAGTGAATGCTACAAAACCATATAAGCATCAGAGTCTCTATGCTTGCAGATGGTCTCCCATCTTGGCTTTCAGTTGGTAACTCTATTTGAATGGTATCACCCCTGAAAAGCTGTTGTCAGCCCCAGAAACTAAAGAAAATGAGAAAGAAATTTACAATTGTCTTAATGGAGAATCTTCATGGAAACCTTACAGCTCTGTGAAGACCAAAGGTAAGAATTGTGAAGACATTAGTTTTAACAGAATGACACTACAGGCAGGGTTTATTGATCTTCACAGCTGGAGAGCCCATATGTTACCCCCACTATCCCACCAGAAATAAAAAAAAACCCTGCAAAGCCTTAGTGAAAATGTCCCATATTGTAACTACCAGTAAGAACTTTCTGGAAAATTCACTTCACGGTCATATTGGTATTATGGAGCTTTGACTACATCAACAAATGCCACCACTATGATCACCCTTCCTGGTCCTGGATATGTTCCAGGTCCTGTGTGCCCAAGCCAGGTTTCTCCAGTGAGGCAGTAGGAAAAGAGATGAAACAGAGTGGCAAGAACATTCCGCTCATATCCAAGGCCAATGAACTTCTACATGGGAGAAAACTGACTGTTGGAAGAAACAAAAGCCCTTCTGAAGGTATGAGATAAAAGAGCTCAGCAAGAAAGGTGGAAAGTTCAATGTGTTGGAAAAAAACAGTCATGCTTAGATCAAAACTTAATCTTACTCATTTTAACCTGTTCCTTCCAGCTCAATCTAAAAGTGAAAAACAGCAAACATAAGCTCAGTTTGGCATTGAATATGAAACATCTAATTAAAAGGCGAAGAATAACAGGACTATTGTAACTGTTCCCTGAAACGAGGCTGTAACTTCCTGAGTTTAAGGTTTCAAAAAAACACGCACACACTAACAACTGAGCCAAACTCTCATACATGAAGAATGAGGTCAAATCCGGAGGGTAGTGGTCAACAGCTCAACATCCAGATGGAGATCGGTGACAAGTGTCCAAAGGGACCAAGACAGGGGCCCCTACTGGGACCAGTACTCCTTAATATCTTCATCAGTGTCATAGACAGTGGGATCGAGGGCACCTTCAGCAAGTTTGCAGACAACATCAAGCTGAGCAGTGCGGTTGACATGCCTGAGGGACAGGATGCCATCTAGAGGGACCTGAACAAGCTCAAGGAATGGGCCTGTGTGAACCTCATGAAGTTCAACAAGGCCAAATGCAGGGTCCTGCACCTGGGTCAGGGCAATCCCTGGTACCAGTACAGGCTGGGGAATGAAGGGATGGAGAGCAGCCCTGCCGAGAAGCACTTGGGGTATTGGTTGGTGAAAAGCTGGACAAGAGCCAGCAATGTGCACTCGCAGCCCAGAAGGCCACCTGTACCCTGGGCTGAATCCAAAGCAGCGTGGCCAGAAGGTCGAGGGAGGGGATTCTGCCCCTCTGCTCCGCTCTGGTGAGACCCCACCTGGAGTCCTGCGACCAGCTCTGGAGCCCTCAGCACAGGAAAGACAGGCACCTGTTGGAGCAGGTCCAGAGGAGGCCATAAAAATGATCAGAGGGCTGGAACACCTCTCCTGTGAGGACAGGCTGAGAGAGTTGGGGTTGTTCAGCCTGGAGGGGAGGCGGCTCCGGGGAGACCTTGCAGCCTGCCAGTACTTAAAGGGGGCTTCTAAGAAAGATGGGGACAGACTTTTTAGCAGGGCCTGTTGTGACAGGACAAGAGGTAATGGTTTTAAACTAAAAGAGGATAGATTCAGACTAGATATAAGGAAGAAATTTAGATATAAGGAAGAAATTTTCCACAATGGAGGTGGTGAAACCCTGGCACAGGTTGCCCAGAGAGGTGGTAGATGCCCCATCCCTGGCAACCTTCAAGGCCAGGTTGGACGGGGCTCTGAGCAACCTGATCTAGTTGAAGATGTCCCTGCTGACTGCAGGGGGGCTGGACTAGATGACTTTAAAAGGTCTCTTTCAGCTGAAAGATTCTATGATTCTATGATATACTGTAGTATACAAATGCAGTTAAAGAACTTTAACCACCTTATCTTTGATGGATATAGTAACTGATCACTATTTGTTGTCACATAGTAGACGGAATGGAAATAATTTCTGGTTTTCTAGCAATGCTATGAAATTGAGTTAGTTAGATTTGGTGGAAGTCTTAAGCCACTTGCTCGAATCAACTTGTCTCATTTCACCTCTACTGGCATAAAAAATAATAAGAAACAGAAAAATCTTTGCAGAGGAAAATATTTACTACAATTATTTTTTGTGCAGCTCTAGTTATGAAGAAATTGAAATGGCAACCATTTTGAAAGTGAACTATTTTTCACAGAATTCCATCAAAAAAGTTTGTGAGCTATGGCAAACTGGAAAATAAAACTTAATTTATGAAGAATGTCTGAAAAAATTACCGGTACTTTCAAAAAGCTACTTAAGTTTACCAAGTACCTCACAGAGTACAATATGACAGCAAAAGTAAGTGCAGAAGAGAAAGCCTGGGGGCAAAATGCTCTTCCCCAAGCATGGCACAGGATAGGGGCTGCATCCCCTCTAGGAGGGTGTTCTGCCCTCAAGCAGAGGACACAACATCTCAACTTCTGCTTTGAGGCTTCATTCGATCCCACCTAAACCACAGAACCACTAGCTACATTTAATCTATAAATTTACAACCGCAATAATTTATAAGCTTCTACAAAACCGCTGTAACAGTAACTTTGATTTTATTTGGATATGATTCCGACTGAAAACATAAAAAGTAAAAAAAGAGTATCTCAGATTTTTCTGCTATTATTTATGTACGTGTAATTTCTTTCCTTTGTGCTCATGTGCTTATGCGCTCATGCCTCTTTTGTTTTTTTTGTTTTTCCCATGCATTTTTGAGTAACTAGATTCAATGGTCTGCACATACCTAGAAACAAGTAAATTTAAGGGTTAAAAAATACTTTTGCAAATTTTATTTTGAACTTTGTTCATGTATGTTGAGGTATGCAGACAAATAGAATATGACAAGAATCTGATTGTAGAAATTATGCTTATCCAACTAAGAATCAGAAAATAATTCTATTAATATGCAGGTAAAATCAAAACAAAGCTTAATTACTGAATACAGAATCACAGAACCCTTGAAAACACACTGAAAATTATTCATAGAAATAAATTTTTCAGAACAGTGAACATGCCCTAAACATTTCAGAAATGGCTTCTAGAATAGCTTTTAAATCAGGAAGAGGCAAAAATAACTGAAAAAAAATTGATGAAATTACTGATTATGTATAGTAGTCTGTCTGATGTTGGATAGCTGAAAGGGAAAAATGAATAAATATGCTGATAGCTTGAATCGCACAGGTCAGCTTTGTCATGTCACAGAATTTAGCTGTGATTTGTACTTGACTGACTGACCTTTACTTTCACAGTTCATGACTGATCTTTTTTCAGTTTGATGAGGTCACACAGGATTCACTCTGAGGCTCTGACACTGGGAGGAATATGGTGGTGGTACCTTCATGTTAGGTGCCACTTAAAATGCTTGTGCATGTACTTCACGTACTTGTTCGTAAGAAACTCAGATATGAAGATGACTTTTTCACTGTATGCACTCTGTACAGAAGCTCATCACAATCACTGTGCTGAGATATACAAAATAGTAAATGAACATCTTACTGTTGAAGACTGACTTCATCAGCACATTAGGCATTTATACACTGCATGTTTCATTCTTGGGGGCTCAGAGAGAATACCAAAGCACCCAGACTCTGTTATTTTATACTAGCCTTGACAGAATGTCACACATTGCTGACATTAAACACAATAATAAAGAACAGAATTAAAACTTTTCTTTATATATAGAGCTAAGAAGTCAAAATAAAGCAAAATATAGTAAAGAATATTTCCATTTCACTCGTATTAAGGACTATTCAGTGAAACAGGAAAATCAAAGTGAGGGAGGGAAAG
>NW_010515406.1:55766-107333 GCF_000687285.1 Phaethon lepturus
AAATGAAAAGAAGGAAAAGGAAGGATGAGCTTCATTCTCTTTTTTTGTGTGTTACTATTTCTAGCAATCCCTCAGTTGATATAACCTCATAGATCTCAATGGAATTACTCCTGAGTGAGACCAGCATGAATATCATGAAAGTGAATGGAATGAACTTAATCTCTGCTTTTAATACTTGCTAGTTTAAAGTATTAATAAAGAATAAGTATTTTCCATAATATTTAATAGGTAAAGTTTCAGAACCATTAATAATACACTTTAGGAGAGAATGGTATTAGTAACTCATCTTTTCATCACACATAACTACCATAAATGACATACACTTCAAGGAGCTCCTGAAATTTATTTTACAGTTGATGGCAAATGAGAAAGTGTACATATACTGCAATAATGTACACTTTAAGGTGAAATGCTTTATTTCTAGGTTCTACTGTAAAGCATCTTGTCATAAATATTTTAAAAAATCACTTAAGTAATGCATTTTAAATGATTTTTAATTAAATTAAGCTCTAATAGTCTGTAAAAACTGCCTGAAGAGTAGTAAGTAAGTGTGCATTAAATATTTCCATAGCCTTGAAATACTCCAGGAAAATGGTTCGTTAAAAGAGAAACACCAGAAGCAGACTACTATTATATATCTGTTGGTGATATATACAGAAGATATGGATAATTCTTTGTTACTTCCTCATCCTAATTTATTTTCATTTCAGGGTGAAAGGTGAGTGAGTTCATACAATCTACTTTACTTCAATTTGTGTACTAAGAAGCCATACTCCCTTAAGCCTGAATGAAAAGTACACAGCCTTTTCACTTTGTTACACCTTAGCTATTCACCAGAAATCTCATCTTTCCTTTCAAAACATGAGGTTCATCAGATGTTAAATGTCAGCATTATTGTGTAAGCTTAGGAGGAGCCATGGTGGCTGCACTGTTTGTCCTCATACATAAAATGAGAGTTAAAAAAACTATCCGTAACTGTTACTGTGGAGCCACAATTTTTTGTTGACATAGAGTACACCTTGTAGAAAGATAGTAATTCCAATTTTAAAGATATGAAGTTACAGAATCTGCCACATTTCCAAGTAAATTATTCTGGTAATTAGCCACTGATACACAGCTGCATCTAAATTCATCTGGTATCCACTTCCAGCTAATAGCTCTGGAGTTTTTTGGATAGACCTTTTTCAGAAGACCTTACCATGAACCACATTCCCTCATGCTGCTGTAACACAGAACAATTTCATGCCCTTCTCTTTCATAAACTAAATTGACTGGGTTTCTTCAATCATATCTGAAGGCAGATTTCAGGCTTTTAGTAACTCCTGAAGCTGCCTCCCATCCAGCCCTCGGCTGCTTTATAAAATACAATTCTCATCAGAGATGCAATAATGTTGTTATGTTGTATCAGTAGACACAGATTTGTTCCTGTGAATTCCTCTGTCTACAAAGAACTTGACTGAAAATGTCCAGTAAACTTGTCATAGCAGGGCTTGGGTCTTTCCCTGCTTTTCTCCATGAAGATCTCAGTTTGGACTGTAAACACAGTACAACATATAACATACAAGGCATTTATTCACAGCTGTCTTCAGTTCACATAATAGATTTTTTGGTTTTTGTTTAGAATTGGAGTGTTAATTTAAAACAAAAATTTTTGAATTCCTGAATTCATGCTCACACTAACAGATTCACATTTTACCAATAATTAGATAAATTACGAGCATTTCTCTTGAGAGCACATTAACCTATATTTTCACAAATGTAACTCGGAATCATACCCAATGTTCAAGTAAACTCATTTATTTTTGATTCATATTTTCAGCCATTATTGCTTGCCAGTGTTAAATCTGTACTTCATGGAGAAAAGGAAACAAAATTGTATTAGCCCCATAGAACAGTAGCCAATCTAAAATTTTATGTTTACCCTCTTTCTTGGGAAGTTCACAGTTAAACCATTCCTAGTGATCATTATCGACTCTGATAGTCAGGCTAACCCCTGCTGAAACAGCAATGCGTGTAAGCACGAGCAAAGAAATAGGACACATCATTGTTAGAAAACTTGCACTACTGCAATAATAATATCCAGTGTGTTTCAGAGTGTCCTATTTAAGGCACTGTAGAGAAGATCCAAGGGAGGAATTTTGGATAACATGGGCGGTAGCTTTCAGAAATGTGTGATTTCTGTAATAATACTTTCCAGCAGATAAATGAAGGACACTAGTTTCAGTAACTATGCATTTTGAAATTACTTGAGCATGAAACGTACTTAAAAATAAAGAAATATTTTTTAAAAAGGTAAATAAATTACTTTATTTAGCTTACAGGTGGCAGCTGCTTAAAGGATATTAGTAAAATAATTGTATTCTTCTTATTCCAATTATATTTATGCATTGATCATTATGTACCTATTTAAAGAACTTCTAGCCAATGAGTATTTAGGGTAGAGTTTAGTTCTGCAACTGGTTATAAAATCCCTCATTATTATCTGAATTAGTGAAGGTAAAACAGCTGCAGAACACAAGTGAATGAAGACATGGGTTGTATCTTGTGTTGTAAGTGGGCAGAGTCTTGGAATCTGCAACACCGTACAGCCACAGAGAGTTTGGTTGTTTGCACTTGGAATTTGTTTCCATCTCAGAATGGCTGTATGGAATTAGATGGGCTCCAGCAACATCGGGGTATATATTTCTTGCATCCAGTCTCTTCCTTCCATTTTATTTCAGGTTTAAGAATAAATGCGGCTAAGGTGAGATGAGAGGAAGTACCATCATTTTATTTCACCATGTTACATAACAGGTGTTTGCAGAGCAGTGTGAAACAGAAGATAAACCAAAACATGTATATTCCACAAATTCACTGAAAATACACCAAATAAGAGCACGCAAGTAGATCCGGCAAATGCTATTATTCTTTACATAACTGAATATGTAGAATGTTAAAAAGTGATGATCCTACTCTTATTTTTCTAGGATAAGTACTTTATTAGCTGATTATAAAGCTGTGTTCAGAAGAGTCTTGCATACTTTTAAAAGTCAGTCATCTTTTTTCCTAAATGGAAAGAGACTGGCAGGTCAAGGACATACATAAAGTTCAGAATAAAATCCTGGAAACAGCATGAAGAGGACTGTAATCTCTTCTACCCTAAATGAATAGAAGAAAAATCGCCAAGCCTGCTAGGGCTTTTATCATTGGTTTATTTCTATAAGACTGTGATTTAAAAGGAAGTTTTTATGGTCTTAATACAGCCATTAAGAGTGTGATCTCAGACAACTGAAGTTCATCTTTGAAGTCTGTGGGAGAGATGGTGGACAGCAATAAAAATGATCTGTTAAGCATTACTTGCCAGGTTTCCTGCAGTGATAAGGTTTATATAAAGCCCCTATCTGTGCAGTCATGTCCATTCTTCCACCCACTGCCCTACCTCCTGCCCCGCCTCCCTACTTCAGATTTAAACTGGAAGGGTTGAAATACAAGACTGAAAAGTTTTGGTGAAGAGAGGGAAATCCCACCTATTTCTTGACGGTGGGAGGAACCATGAAAGGAGCCTGAATCTTCTTAGAGATGAAAGAATGTGTTATTTTTGGACCTGGGCTCCTGTGGTACAAGACACAAGGGACATCAGAGACAGGATCTTCCCAAGATTCACAACATCAGAAATGGTGGCAATCTGAAGATCAAAGAATAAGAGCAAAAGGTACAGAGGGCATCATGCATCCTCCAAGTTCTCCCTTCTTTTTCCTTCAGAAAGCACTGGCCTCCCAGGTATCCTCCCAGGATCCCTCCTCAGGTTTCCCTCAAGGTTTGCCTAAGGTAGGAACTTCCGTCAGGCTCAGGTGTGGCCAGAGAGTTTGTTTGGTCGTGCAGTTTGAGTCCTCTGGGCTGACTGAGCATCTCCAACTGTACTGCTCACTCTTACAGCGAACCTGGGAAGTTTCCTCTGTGTGCTCAGGTTGACTTCTCCTCTCTTAATTCTCACAACACTGGGAACCGCGCAAAAGAAATTTTTTTCCCTCTAGTTTTTAAGAGCTGTGTGACTATTTGGACTGAATATGCAGTCATATTTCTGTAAAATTTTGAACTCAAGTCTGACTGAGGCAATCATAGCGCCTGTAAAGATGATTACACACTTACAGGTCTCATAAGAAAATAGGAACTCACACCAGGTCTGAATATGTACAAGTTCACGTCTCAGAACTATTTATTCCCGTGTCTGATTACTGCAGTTGAAGAAAACAGCCTGACTGCTGCTGCCAAAAAATGATATGGGAAAAGGCTAAAGATACATACGCAGAAACAAAAATACTACCATGATTTAACTAACTATGCAGTCAGTAGACACACACAAAGCTAGAGAAAGTCACATATCCCAGTCAAGGCAGCCATGCTTTATTCACACAGCTACTTGCTTTATGTTGTGATAAGCAACATATTTGTATCAGCAGCTTTAATGATTTTATCTTCTAGAATTTTGAAAGACTTAAAATCTATTAATATCAAAGTAAAAAGCCATCCCCTTTTTTACACAACTTCCAAGCAGGTCAAAAAACTTTGAGAACAAAAGGAAATTTCCCAGGTATTTTAACACTATTTTAAAGTCTGGATTGGGAAAAGTAATCAAAATGAAGTGTATAAGACTTAATCTATTGTAAACATAATGATGATGACATACAAGGATTCCACTACCTGCCAGTCCAAAAGACAAGCAGTCAATTTAATATGAATTTGTTCTGCTGCTTTACATCTAACTTGGACACATAGGGCATTCTTGTGAAAGTAACTAGACAAAATGATAAATAGAGAATTTGAGTTTAATTATGACAATTGTAAAAAGCATTACGTCTGGCTCATTTTATAGACAGTTCTTTTTTTCATAGAGAGAAAATCAAGAAATTAGAATGTGCTGTAGTAGGAAGTTTTTAGATTTGAATTCAGCAGTAAATATTTTTAATGGATGCTTTAAATCTGAAATGGTACTAACAGAAACACTTCTATTAACTTAAAAAAAAAAAAAAAGCTTAATTATTACAGCAAGTCTGGTTGTCCCACAGGTAACAAAACAAAACAGTCCTTTATACCTTCAATTACAGTTCACTCATATTCTCGTAAGTAGCTAAAACAATCCATGGCATCTGGAAAACAAATCATCAAAATCTATCTATCCTTGCTCCACACATTTTAAACCTTAGCCAAAGTGACAAGTTCTGAAGGTGCAATATTCTCTTGCTGGGATCAGACTCAAGTGATTGTGTCCTGGGTGATGCTTGTGTTTCATAGCACAACCCTGGTCCTTCTCCTGGAAGATGTGCCATCCCCTTCTGAAGGGGACAGATTTGCTGAAAGAAACATCCTGCTCCGGTTAGGTAGGAGGGGCTGCACTCACCCTCAGTAGGCAACCTGTGGAAAACTTAGACTGGATAATCACAGGGTTCTGCCTAGTCCTCACACGGCCAATAAACCTCTGCTGTTACCAGACTTTGTGGTCACCATTCTCCCATGGCCTGAAGTCCCCAGCAATCGTTCCTGTTGTTTTCCCTCAACGCTAGTTGTGATTAGTAAACAGGACAAGGGCAAGAATGCAAGGCAGTTCTGTTAAAAATGCAGTGAATAACAAAGTTATATTTATTTCTCTAAGCTGACAATTTTCATGCCATTGCTCATGAATAGTACCACTAAAATGTACTATGGATGACGTCATGGATGTCATTTACCTGGAATGCAACAACACTGCAGGAGCATTCAGTGATGAACTTAACCTAAGGCCTCCATTTCAAAGCTCTTCTAATGACCAGCGAGGTGCCCTTTGTGAAGCTAGAGCAACTGGCAAATGAGTTTCTAATTGCCAGTAGCTGAATATTTTTTGTTAAACACTTAATGATATGACTTCTTCTCAAGCTAGTTACAGTCCCAAATGAACTTCCCAGGCAATAATTTTTTCTTTTATGACTCAAGGGATATTATTCTCCCCTTTGCTTCCATGGATAACTTCAGCACACAGCTAACTCCCCTTTGCTTTAAGGTGATTTGCCGTCAGAAGTACACGCTCAGGGACACACAAGCAGCATTATGGTTCTGAAGAGTAATGTTCTGGTTGAAAGAGAAGACGTAATGAAGTACGATAAGAAACATGAAGAGGAGTGTGAGCAATATGAAATGCTCCATGGCTAAGAGAGCTTGCCTGCCTTGGAGGCAGAGGAGACAATAATAAACAAAGAAATTGGCTGGCAGTATTAAACTACCAGCCGGAGAAAACCTTTTCCGTTCCACCTCCCAGTCAGTTACATCTAGCGGTACATATTTCTTAACTTCTTGGAGTTTGGGGTCTATAACGACGTTCTCTGAAGCATGAAGAAACAGAATGTACACAGCTTCCCAGAACATCATATGATACTGAAGAGATGAATTGAAACAGGAATGTCTCAGTGACGCCCACAGGAACAGTCACCACCGCCAAATTGTCAGCAGGCCTCTGCAATGCCAGACCACAGCGAGCATATGGGTAGTTTAGGCTTTCTGCCATTAGACTAGATTAGCGAAGCACATGGTTCATACTGATCTAGTCTAGCTTTGTGTCGGTGGAAAAAATATTTCCACTACAAGTAGCCTCCTGGACTTAGGGAAGAAGGCCTACTTCTCAGGCAACTTCCATGGAAAAGCCTGCTGCTGCCTTCTGCATCTGGTTCTGCGGTACCTCCCCGGAGAAACCCGCCACGCGATCTGCGATTACACCATGAACTGAAGTGTGAAACAGAATACCCTTCCCTTCTGTTGAGCGAGCGTGACTGACAGTGCTGCAAAACCCCTCCGACAGATGACACTACTGGGGATTTTCTTCCTGCCACAACTCACGCCGGCTGTACGGCAGCAATTTGTGCAAAGCCCGCTCTCCGTGACCTCCCCAGGCGAGAGTGCCTTAGTGAAAGATATGCACTGCTCAGAACCTTCTGTGAAAAAATGCTCTATATCGTTTGGAAGAGAAAACTTCAAGTCTGGCGGAACTGGATATTTCAAGTTTCATTTTCTTCAGAAAAACATTAAGCCCAAGCCATAAAAAAACCACAGGGTGAATAACACAACATACGAACGAAATTTGGTCTCTCTAGAAACAGATTCTGGTACAGTCTGCAGTGCCTTTGTCTATGTTGTAAAATGACTAAGACATTTAGTACATTTTCATGTATTTTCCTTCTGGAAGATTATTCCAGCAGAAATTTAGTGTTCAAATTTGCAGTATATTGACAAAACTAAGAAAAACAGAATATACTGTCCTGTATTGCAGCTGACTAAGTAGCTAACTTTATCAGCCCTGAACGAACTAAAGATAGGGCTATATAAAATGTTACTGCTCTTGAAGCTGACTTGGTTGTTTATTTTCCAGTACATGACCCATATTACAACTCTGAGATCTAGGAAGGTTTCCAACTAATATACTAGAGATGTAACAGTGACAATCACGTACCTGTACACTTGTTCTGCTTCAAACAAGAAGCAGAGTATTAAGTGGGACAAAAGTTAAATAGTAAGTTAAGTGCTGGTTAACATACACATCCATCATTCTGCAAAAATACATGATCAATTATACTAACTTGAATAATCCTACACAAATTAATCTACTTGCAAATAAAAATTCATAATATTAAATATTTGTGAAATAGAGGACAAAATGTTCGTGTCAAACTCACAGTTGAATACAGTGCTTAAAATATTTTTTTAGTGTTTGCCTTCCATTTTTTGGCATAGTAATTGAATTTTTTTTTGCACTGGCAGCATACAGGAATGATTTGATCAGGAACTCTTTAAGTATTAAAAATAAGCCAGAGGAGTCTTAAAGGAAAGAATTTTGTTAGCTGTAATGTAAATGCAAATATATGTGATGTTTATTTCTGGCATACTACTATTGTATTACAGGCCAAAAACATTATTGCCCAACATACTATAATTAGAGGTCTTTTCAATTAATATTGAAAAATGTATTTTTAAAGCAAATTAATCTTCATATCAGGTATCACTGTATTTTTTCTTAATACTTCAATGTTCTGTAAAAATGAAATTAACAATTAGCTATGTAAAATTTCAATAAAGATGTACTTCCAACTACCTCTCCTCCCTTATAAACTTTAAGCATACAATTACACACACGAGTTGAAAAAGAAACTGCATATCACCATATAGGCTTGTTTTTCAGCAAAAAATGCCATGTACAGGATTCTGCAAGACTGATCACATTCTTTGCTAAAAATATAATTCAGTGCTGACAACTATTAGTAATTTTATATAATACAATACTTGTTCCAAGAAAAATATCTTTAAAATGTGATCTGGAAACATTCTCATTATTATCTACAAATCAGAAAATAAGCATTCAGGATTTAACATATTAATTGTAGGAACCTAACTGTTCTGGCAAGTCTTCACATCCCTCTTATTTGTTCCTACACATGAAAGTTAGTCATTGCTTGCACAAGGAAATATTGGAATGAAGATCACTCCAGAGTGGGTACACAAAAATAGGTATGTTTAAATAGGTCATAGCAAGATGCTGTTGGTAGAGACTGAGCAACCACTTTTAAAAACTACTTTGTACAGACATATTTTCCTAACAGCTCTTAGCTACACTGAACATCGTGTTCTTGAGTATAATTTTATAATTTATAACAAAGGTATTTTCGTGCAGCTCCACTGCTGAAACCAGACCTTGGAATGAGCATGAATTATACTGCAAATTTCTTTAAGGTTCAGTTACACTAATCTTCAGCTGTACTGGATGAAGTTGTAAGTATATAAAAGAACAAGTCATTCATGCCACTGTGAATTTCATAAGGGTTTGAGATGTTATGACCACACATGATAAATTGCGAAACACTGAAGTTTTACAGATATTGCAATATCTAAGAACTATGAAAATATTCTTGAACATCTAACATCTTAACAATTATCAATCTAAGAATGTATACGTATACTGTATTCCCATGAGGCAGAGAAATTTGTGCTTTATGCCTTACATTATCTTGAAAAAATCTGCTTGCCATATTCATGACAACGCAAACACATTCACACCTGTTCTTACTCATTCTCTTAATGAATATTCATTTACCCAACTGATTTGGAAGTACTGGTCTTCTAAGCATTAGATAATCCTTCAGAGTATTTTGCATTCTGGAATGGAAATAGTCTTTTGCTCCTAGACAGTTGTCAGTGACCAGAATAAAGGTGAAACTTGCAACTTCATCCTTCATTAAAGACAACCATAATCTACTCATAAAAAGAATGAAATGAAACATGAGCTCAGCATTCTCTTATTGCTATTCATTATTCATTAAAGTATGTTATTCTATGTTTTTGGAAGATTTTTTTTTAGTAAGGATTTATTGTTCAACTAATTCCTGTCCTGAATCCAGAATTATCTATAGAATACCAAATTCCTCCAGTGGCTTAAGAAATGTCAAAGGGACTCCTAGGTATTTACAGATCGGACACAGACCAGAAAAGATGGTTCACAGTTTCTTACACACTGTTTGTTGCATTCCTCGCTGCCCGTCTGTCCTCTTCCTAACCTTGACATAGCAACTTTCAAACAGCAGTGGTGCAATGACCTCCATACGGCCTCCTGTGAATCAAATCTTGACACGGCGGAACATCCCCATTAGTAGGAGGCTAACAGGAATTGGCAGCTAGTATTTTGAAAGGCTGCTTTAAAATTCTAATCCCTTGCACAGTAAAGAAAAAAACCCTACCTCTTAAAATATATATATTGTTGGATCATGACTACTTGTTCAGTGAAATGTGCCGTTGCCTGTAATTTACTATTGCATTTCAACAGCTGGAAAGTGCAATAAGAATGATTTTGCAATATAATAAGTCAGATGTAAAATAAGAAGGGAAAAAAGAATTGCTTTCCACCCTTTACCACTTCTGGAGATTACACTTAATGTGGTTTTGTCAAGAAATTAATTGAAAAAATTCTTTGTCTATATAAAAGAAAAATAAAAAAGAAGAACATCCTTCCTATCAAGTGAGGCAACGAAACATTTTTACTGCAGAACACTTATATCACTAAAATATTTGTATCATTGTTATGCGATTAGGCTAAAAATAAATCTATTCATCATCTTACAATACTGTAGAAAACTATGTTTTCATGTAAATGACTGCAACACCCACACCGACTTACGTTTTCACCCTACAGAAAAACGCCAGACTTCCATGCGCATATTTAGAACGCCTATAACCAGCTTAGTGTTTTATAAAAAAACCAAGGACCAAATCAACACAAATACTCAGCGTACGACTTCTGCTTGTCGTGTCCCCGCCCCCAGCATTTAAGTGAATTCCATGGATTAAAATCGAAAGGGTCAGCAGGCCCAAACCCTCTGTTTTACCATCTGAAGCTGCAGCTTCAAGTTTTGCTCATTTTGGCCAAATTCGTGTGAGGTCCAGAGAACGACTCCTGCAAGCCCGTGCTGCCCTTCAGGTTTTATGTTCAAATCAGCAACACTCATGTCTGGTCCTTGGATACATCAAGCTTCCCTTTCTACTCCCTCCTACAAGTATAGTCACCAACAAGCTCCCTTTCCATGAAGAGGGTAATTTCTTTTTATAAAACGCTAAGCACTCACACATAAATCAGAATTTAGACGCAGCAAAGTAGACGAGGGCAGGATTCGCAGCCACCACAGAACCACCTATGGGTTGCCATCAGCAAGCAGTGCCACAGGAAAAGAACTTGATACATTATCAGCTGGAACTGATTTAATAAATTAATAAGGAAGGAGAACTGAACTGTGACAGATGATAACAGCAGGTTGCTGAATTTTTCAGTTACTTGCAGACTGTTTGTGGGAAGATTTTGAGGCAGTGTGCTCTCAGCTGCACTTCATTTGCACAGTGGTGACCTTCATGAAGCACTCCCATATTTACAGACACATATTCAAGTTCAGGCTTCAGGTATGTCATTTTTGTCAGGTCCCACAGCTATATATAGGTAGGTAATATGAGGGAAACTACATGATTTAATATGGTATGAGCCAAATATGCAAATGTTTCTATAAACATGCATCCAAAACTCCAGGTAAATTGACAAATTGTTATTTTGATTTTCAGACCGTTTCAAGTTCTTTATTGTGACAATATACATTAATAACAGTTTTCTGGTGTTGAAAAGATGATCATGAGATTATACAGCCAAATTCAAGCTCCACACTGTCAACTTCAGCACATACCATGTTTCTACAGTGTTCAAAATCCTGCCAGAGCTGCCACCCCTTCACTCAAACATGTCCTTCCAAACTAAAATAAAATTGCAATACGGTGGCTTAAATGCAGGATTTTTCACAAAGGTAAAACCAATATGGCGGTGAGGAAGAAACATTTTTCTGCAACAAATATTTGTTGCTCTTAGAAGTGAATGTAAGTCCTCTGAAGTATATTTAAAAATGACAAGTCCAGGAAAAGTCTCAGATTTAAGCTCCATTTTTGTGAAAGGCACCTTTAAGCTGAGGGCTTGGTTTTCACCTACCATTCATCCATTCATTGCCCCAGTCTTAGCAATATCTGACCAGGCGAGAACTGAGCTGAGAGAACTGTTGAAATTGAGGGAATTATATGTGGGTAGAACTTGCCCTGGCTTGCACATAGCTAAAGAACTTACTTGGAAATACAGGAAAAAATGCAGTATGACGTATAGCTGACTTGATTGAGTATGCCATCATGTCAAACAGGTTTTAATAAAACTCTATGCATCACAATGGTATTTTTTATATATGAAACTAGTAGCACCACTTATTATGAAGACTGCCAAATACCTTGCAACACTTTCTTTCCAGTTGCTTATAACCTTAACATACCTCGGTGCGTATGGGCTGATGTTTTCCATTATTGGGAGTTTTCCTTTGTTCTGAATATTCTTTGAAAATTTCAGCCAAAAAGAATCCCACTATTTCTGCAAACAAAGTCAGGGAAAACACGTCGTTTTGCTCATTTAAAAAAAATGCGGTAATGTTTGAAAATTATGTACGTCAACTCCTTTGTACTTTAAAACAAGGATATAAAATTTGCCAGACACTTCTTATGCATTCTTGTGAGTATTTGCCCAGACTGAAGACTTAAAAATCATGGTGAGACTTAGGTTTTAACAACTACATTTCCACAATTCCTCAACCCCAGGGCTTAATTAACATTTTCAGATGCAGTTCAAGTGTTTTGAACACACAAAGTTATGCAATTTTAGCTCTGAAAAATTCTGCCTTGAACATATGGATGTGCTGTATACATGGTAGAACTTTCTCACATACACAACTTGTCTGATGCTCTAACGTTTCAAAAATGGTCTATGTGTACACATAAAAATGCATCTCAGGTAGACTATGCTTTATTACTAGGTGAAAGAATTATTTGGCTACCAGTTTCTTAAAAAGATGACATATAAAGAACTTCAGAAAAGATGCATAATCCCTATTGCGACACAGTTGAAGTGATTAGTATATTACTGTGTAACAGCTTCTGGGAAGTATTTGGAAGCCAGTCAGCCCTGATAACTCTGTAAATATTCCAATGAGTCCATTAAGCGTTAGCAGTGCAAGGATAAAATGAAATGCCTATAATACAAGTGATGGAAAGGCACTGAATAAGTGTGCTACCTACCACACAGCGGAGATGGCAATGAGTAAATGTGATTGGGTTAACCTTGGCTGGCTGTCAGGTGCCCACCAAGCTGCTCTCTCACTTCCCCTTCTCAACAGGATAAGACACTCACCAATTACCATCATGGGCAAAACAAACCCAACTTGAAGAAATTAATTTAATTTCTTGCCAATTAACAAGAGTAGGATGGTAAGAAATAAAAACAATGAGAAACACCTTCTCCCCACCTGCCTTCTTCCAAGGCTCAACTTCACTCCTTCAGTCCCAAATCTTCTACTCGTCAACCAGTGGCTCAGGGGGAAGGGGAATGGGGGCTGTGGTCAGTTTGTAAGAGTTTTCTCTGCCACTCCTTCCTCTTCACACTCTTCCCCTGCTCCCGTGTGGGTCCTTCCCACAGGCTGCAGTTCTACAACAACTTCAACAGGGTACAATCCTCCAGGAACAGACTATGCCAGAAAATCTGATCCTGCATGGGCTTCTCTCCATGGGCTGCAGCTCCTGCCAGGAGTCTGCTCCAATGTGGGTTCTTCATGGGCTGCAACTTCCCTTGGGACATGTACACCTTCTGTGGTGTGGGATCCTCCACGGGGTACAGTGTGGATATGTGCTCCACCATGGTCCTCCATGGGCAGCAGATGGCAACCTGTATTACCAAGGTCTTTTTATTATGAGCTGCTCCAGTGCCTTGAGTACCTCCTCCACCTCCTTCTTCACTGACCTTGGTGTCTGCAGGGCTATTTCTCTCGCATCTTTCTCCCTTGGTTACTACCAAAATTCTAACAATTTTTGGGGGTAATGGGGAGGGAAAGGGGAGTGGGTTTGTGCTTAATCTTCATCTTTCTTAGTCAATATGTTCTCAGTCATGGTGTACTCAAGAGGTGTTTCTGGAAGGCAATACAGTCCATTCCCTTATTAGATAACTTTGACCACTGATAGAAACTGCACACCCAAGATCTTGCCCTGGTTTCTCTCTAGCTTGCCCTCCCTTTTTGCAGTTCACTAACTTAACCCTGCATTTTTCCCAGAACACAGCTTTCACCCCATGAATATCCAGATTCTCCCATATTTTCCTTTTTTTGAGAGATGAAGACTAAATGAAATAATTAGGGAAAACCCTGCTGTGATACCACCTAATAAATTTTTCATGCTATGTATTGAGAACCCCCGTCCCCAGTTTCTCAGTGTCTAACACAACAATCCTTGCAGCTAGATTCTCTGATCCACTGTGCAGATTCAATTGACTTTGAGCTCAAATTCAGTTGTACAGGCAACTGTACCTAAACTGTGGAGTAATTCAGGCTACGCTGGAAGCAGAGCTTTGTTGTGCTCAACTTCTGTAATGTCCTGTGAAAAAGGAAGCTTTATATAGTACCCGTAGGTTTTCTAATTATATATCACAAGAATCTGAAATTATCTAATAGCAAAAAGATTTCAGTTTGCCCCTCCCCTTCTTTGCAATAGAACCACGTTTTTTTAACAAAAGCACCAATAGCTGCCTGTCCTCTACTACAATGAAGATGGCTGTCTTCCATGACCAAAACCATTCCAGATGACTAAAAGGGCTGTGCAGTGATCTCTTCCTTCATTTATATAACTAAATAGATTGTAAAGCTGATCAATTCACTAAAAAGGGAATTGAACTCCCATTGCAATTGTTCTCTTTTTAATCCTGGCTTGTTTCTCAGCATTTCCCACATAATAACACCCTACGCTCTGGTAGAAATGTCGTTGTTCTCATTTCTTAGCCACTCCACTGAGGCATTGAGTTGAGAGATTGTTCTAATTACTAGTGGTGAAAATGTCCAAGTGGACTTGGATATACGCAATACATTTACACAGTTGTTTAATCCAGCTCATTCTAATAATGTTTAGATGCTTTAAGTTTTCACTTTTTGCGAACATTTAATTGATGGAATTTTCCTTCTTTTTTTAATAGTCACAAAAACAATGTAAGCATGCATAATTCTAGAAAGTACATTTTTAGAATGAGCATATGGGAATATGCATTGAAACTGAGGTACTTTATTTAGTGTTTGAGGGACAGAAGCACCTGAAGCCAAAGTTTATTTTTACCAAAAAGCAACTGAAAGGTATCACATGTCTAAGAACTTGGCCCAAGCTTTCTTTTCTCTTTTCTTTAAAATCCAAATGAAACACTCTATAATAATTCATCTCAGTGGTTGCTCTTGGAGTTCTCACCATTTCATGCAAGGGAGTGGGCTGTAATGAGCTGTAAAATTTTCTTTGGGGATGCATGGTAATGGATATATTTAATAGAATTACACTGTTGGAGCTGATCACTTCTAATTTGGCCAGGCACTGATAGTGCTAAACGCATTATTGTGGCAGTCTTGGCATGGGGCGGGTGGGGAGGAAAGAACTGGAAATCAAAGAAGTATCAAAAGCTAAGTTAGGATATTTACACAGTAATCTCCCTCTTTTCATGGAAGTTAGAAATACAGTTTTTGTTTCTCATTCTCTAATGTACAGCACTCTTCCCACAGCCTCACACAGAGCTTTGCTTTTTTGTCCCCACAACTGAATGAACATTCCTCTTGCATTCAAACTTCTAACACAAATGGCCATAAAAAGCTAATGTGAACTGGCAGAGAAGCTCAAAGATAGGCACAGAACCTGAAAATAATTTAGCTTTTTTTTTTCAAATTTATTAGATTTTAAATGCCCTTTTATGTCCTTTATTTTGTTGCCAAAGCATGTCTGAAACGCTACCAATGGGCAGTGTTGCTTTTTTGCGTGATTTCCAAGTTGATTCTTTATTCTCAAAAAGAAATGCCGTTATTTCTTTTCTCTGGGGGAAAAAAATCACAATATGAGGGGTGAGATGATAGGGATAATTAGACTAAATGGTGGTATGGAACACAATGGGAAAAACATCTTTTATGAAGACCACCTGTCTACTCGTTTTTGTAGCCTGAATGATGTTTTGATTTGTTCAGGGAAACAAATTCACTTAATAAAATCCAAAACACAGATGGCAGCTGCTAGAAAAAACCAATACAAGATTTTTTTGCAAAGGATATAGAAGTGATCTGAGCTCTGAATGGAAGAAAGAAAAATTTCCTCTCTCTCTGTCAATGGTGCTGTTTTCCAAGAGCTCTCTCTCATGCAGTCTGGGATTTAGAGCAGCAATTCTAATACTGAATGTTAGAAATAAGGCTTCCTTTCATGCCACTCTAAGCTGTTTCTTATGTATTTTCTTTACATGCATCTTCATTATCTTATTGTAAATTATTTGAAAAATAATGCTTGAATCTACATAGTATTTATTCAGTTAGTTTAATATACAAATAATAGTAAAAGCAAGAGTTACTCAGAAAATTATTTAAGAGGAAAATAATTTTACATATTCACAATCTCTCTTTGGAAAGTCCACAAAACCAGAAAAGCAGATTTGTTATGAATTCAGTCTGGCTCTATTCAGAAGTTTAGGAAGACAGGGGCTTGACTGAGGATATTTCTAGATGGCAGGTCAGAAGCACATGAGGTAGGGGAGGGACCTGGACAACCTTGAGGAATGGGACCACGTGAACCTCAAGAGGTTCAACAAGGCCAAGTGCAGGGTCTTGCACCTGGGTAGGGGCAATCCCTGGTACCAGTACAGGCTGGAGGATGAAGGGATTGAGAGCAGTCCTGCTGAGAGGGATGTGGGATACTGGTGGGTGAAAAGCTGGACATGAGCCAGCAATGTGCACTCACAGCCCAGAAGGCCAACCATATCCTGGGCTGCACCCAAAGCAGTGTGGCCAGCAGGTCGAGGGAGGGGATTCTGCCCCTCTGCTCCGCTCTGGTGAGACCCCACCTGGAGTCCTGCGTCCAGCTCTGGAACCCTCAGCAGAGGGAAGACAGGGACCTGTTGGAGCAGGTCCAGAGAGGGGCCACCAAAATGATCAGAGGGATGGAACACCTTTCCTTATGAAGAAAGGCTAAGACAGTTGGGGTTGTTCAGCCTGGAGAAGAGAAGGCTCTGGGGACACCTTATTGCAGCCTTCCAGCACTTAAAGGGGGCCTATAAGAAAGATGGGGACAGACTTTTTAGCAGGGCCTGTTGTGATAGGACAAGGGGTAATAGTTTTAAACTAAAAGAGCGTAGATTAAGACTAGACCTAAGGAAGAAATTTTTGACAATGAGGTTGGTGAAACCCTGGCACAGATTGCCCAGAGAGGTGGTAGATGCCCCATCCCTGGCAACATTCAGGGTCAGGCTGGACAGGGCTCTGAGCAACCTGCTCTAGTTGAAGGTGTCCCTGCTCCTTGCAGGGGGGTTGGCCTAGATGACCTTTCAAGGTCCCTTCCAACCCAAACTGTTTTATGATTCTATCTCAGTCTGATTTCAATCTGGCCTAAGTTTTTCAAACATGTTTACCTAAATATGCAGCTTAACTGTGAGGATAAAAAAAGGGCTGTGAACAGCCAGTGAATTTTATGGTTTTGGAAACCAAAATAATCTTCTCCTAAGGAGGATTATCTTTCAAGCAGTGAGAACTTAAGTAATGTTGGGGGCCTACTTGGTCATTTTCCCTTAGAAAGACAACCTTCTCTATGGGAATCTTACCTGTTCTTAGAGAGGCAGGCAGGTGCTTACAGCACCGCTATTCCTCCAGAAAAGCAGAATCGCACCCGGAGAGACTGAATAGCATAAAGACTAGTCCAGGCATCTGGTATCACACAGTGAAGTTCTCCAGTAAAAAAATAATAGCATAACAGTCTCTGAATAGATTCACTTTTCTGTAGCCAGTCTTTGCACAAGACCAGTGTTTGGCAGATGGATTGTGGCTGAGCATCAGAAGGGTCAGTGCCGGTACAGTTTGTGGAAGTGGATGGTCTGGAAGATTCAGTTGATTAGAAAATTTTCTATTTGCTTCCCTATCACACATATATGTGCAAAAAAAAAAAAAGTTTTCCTCTTACAAGATCTTTCCCAGGAAGATTTCCACAGAGTTTCTTACCACGCTAGCAAAATGAGACTATCATAACAAGTTGCAGGTATGTTAAGTTCTTGGTTAACCGATTCTGAGGCAATCATTATTCTAAGGGCTGGTCATAATAATAAAAAATAAAATCATTTGGAATTGAAAAAAAATGTGGAAGCCACCCAGGGAACATAATGGAATCTTGCCACTGAAATCATACAAACCACCAAAATTTTTCTCATGACTCAGGACAATTGGATTGTAAACCACTGCTTAACAGGAGTAAACCAAGGTGGGTAATAACCAACTTGTAATTTAAAATAAATGGACATGCATCATACAAAGCTCAATTCCCATCTGCCTGAAAGCTTTTTTTATGCTACTTTGGCAGCAGATCCACTGTGGAAACATGATAATGTAGCTTTAGTGAGTATAGACTTGCTGGATATCATTGCCAGTGTATGCTCCCATCAGATCTATTGCATGCATTCAGGCCCTCGCCAGTTTGTTTCTGGGAGAAGGAAAACAGGTTATAGAAATTGGTATTTCTTTGGGATAACTTACCTATAAAGAATTTATGGGAGACACATGGTAAAATGTGTTTTGTCTTACTTTCATAAATGCCAAATCTCAACAAATTAAGCACAAATTTTGAAAATAACCTCCACTGAAACCTGAATGAAAGCTCAATAAAATATTAAATCATGAATCTTTACCTCCTTCCAAATCATTTACTGAAAAGCAGGAGTGGACTTTGACCAATTACTTGAGCTGTGAATTTTTGTTATAACTAGAAGAGCATTGATTTTGAAGATTATTTTTAAGCATTCATTTACACCTTCTAAGGCATATGAATTTCTGGTGTCTAGAGCATCTAGATTATGCACTCTAAATCTCTCAGCCAACCAAAAAATGGAGTTGAAAGTAACTTTCCCATTGATGCAATTTCCCCATAATATATACTGCTTACAAAAAAATCCTTTCGAGTTGCTACATTGCTTTGTGATATTAAGGCTAAGTCAGACTAAGTCCATTAAATTAGGAGTGGCAGGTGGTATGCTAATGCTAGATCTCCTCCTGTCTTACATGCAAGGGCCGACAGAGTTGGTTCTCTCCAGCTTCAGGGTTCTGAAGCTATAGCTTTTCCTCCTGTCAGCACTCCAAAGATTGAAAAAAATCTGAACACACAACTGCTCTCATTAGCAGCATCTGTATGAGAAAATACTACCTCCTTTGTGGTAATAGCAGTAGGTATCTTCTTGTTTGACAACATATTTTCTGAGAGATTTTTATTGCTGAGCATCTCTGATACCACAGCACGTCGGTCCCTTGTCTTGAACTTCATTTGATGTCTCGGGAAATACAAATATACAAAATACAAATAAAAAAACCAAAAATACAATGCATTTGACTGGGCAAAATCTGAGGTCTGCAATCAGAAAATGACTGACAATTTACTATATGTCTTTAAGAAGCAGATTGCTTGTGCTTCATACAAAATAATGTAATGGGCTACATGTCATTTCATAAAATGAAAGCTCATTTAGAATGGCATTGCACAGAAAAGAACTTGGTTTGGCATTACTCTGTGCTTTAACAATGGAATCATTTGTCCAATATGATGAATCCACTAGAATCTGTCACAAAGACAGAAACACTTTTAGTAACATGGCTGTTAATTAAGGCATCAATAAAACAAATAGACACATTTCAGAAAGATGATTTAGCTGTTCAAACTTATTGTAATTTGATTTTTTAAAATGAAAATTGTAACACCAGACTCCTAAAATGAAGGAAGCACAACGCTCTAAATACCAACGGATTAAAATTACTGTCTTAATATTTTTATGAAGAGTCTTTAAGGGAGTTTTAAGGCAATAATAACCTGGAATTTAAATATCTTTAGAATTTAAAAATCTTTTTGTTGACAGACATTATTCATGAGCCTATCACTTCTGCCAAAGAACCATATTGATAACACAGTATTGATAGAACAATTATATAGGGACATATACTCTCCCTCTTTATATACGTATGTGTGTCTGCATGTACATACCTGTGTATATGCAGTGTCTCCAGCATCATGTCTCATGCACATGTTGTTTTGGACAAGCAGGTAAGAAATGAACTGAACAGATGGACCACAAGATGGGTGGAAAACCAGCTAACCTGCTGGACTCAAGGGATGGTGAGTGATGGCTTAAAGTTCAATCGCCAACTTGATGGTTTAAAGTTCAACTGCCAGCTGGTCATCACTGGAGTTCATCAGGGTGGATACTGGGTCCAACGCTATCCAATATCTTTAGAAATGATCTGGGTGATAAGACTGACTGCACCCTCAGTGAGGTTGTGAGTGACACCAAAGTGGAAAGAGAGGCAGATAAACCGTAAAGAAGAGCCAGCACATAGAAACAAGTCATCTTGCTGAAAGGCTGGGACAAGAAGATTTGTATGAAGTTTATCAAAGATAAACATGAATTCCTGCGTCCTGAATAATTGCACACAGCATTACGGGCTGGGATCTGACTGTGGGGTGAGCAGATCTGCGGAAAAGGCCCCAGGGGTCCTGGTGCACAGAAAGCTGAACATGAACCAGCAGGCAAATATGTCCTAGGCTGCATCAAGAAGACTACAGCTGGCAGATGGAGGAATGTGGGATTGTCCCATCTGCCCTGCACTTGTTAGGCCAAACCTGAAACACAGTATCCTATTCTGCTCTGCCAAGTCCTCATTTCCCCAGTTCAGGTGAGACACGGAAAATTCGAGGGAGTCCAGTGGAGAGCCACCAAAATGATCGGAGGGTTGGAGAAATTGACATAGGAAGAAAGGTTGCTGTCACTGGCTGCATTCCGCCTAGAGCAGAAGAGGCTCAGGGGATTTAACCACAGTCTTGCAACGTCTAAAAGGTAGTCATAGAGCAGACAGAGGCACTCTCTTCACAAGGATGCCCAGTGACAAGACAAGGGGCAAAGGGCACAAGTTGCTTCAGGGTAAATTCCATGTGAACGAAAGAAAAGAAATTCTTCACTGCGAGAGCAATTAAACACTGGAAAAAGTTGCCCAGAGAAATGGTGGAACCTCCTTCACTGGAAACATTCAAGACAGGGCCTTGGACAACCTAATCCAAGCCTTGCTCTGGGTCCAACCCAGCAGGTTGCACCAGATCTCCTGCGGTTCCTTCCAACCTTGACTTTTTTGTGATACTGTATGCGAATGAAGTAATGAGTGATGATGAGTGATACAAAGATTACAAACACATGGAAGTTATGGTGGATTTTTCACTCTGTATGAAAAATTTACTTAAATTTACTTATGAGCAGCCAAGCCATGTCTGAGATATGCTATATATTCCAAACGTGTATGGATAAAATCTCCCAAATAATATCTCAAATGCACAAGTTTGGTGTCAGTTACGGTGAAAGGAGAAAAACTTTGAAATGTTTATGGCATTTTCTAACTTTAAAAATCTATTCCTCTACACATATTTGTAGGCTCTATATCCTGTTGTAAATATAGTACTGGAGGATTGAGACAGAGTGTGAAGTAGGAATACATAATTTACAAAACAGTCAAAACCCATCATAATCTAAAATGATATATCAGGTACTTCCATGCAGTAATGCAAATGCTTCTGAGACTGAATTTATCAACCTTGTAGTAACAAAGACTGATAAATTACAAGATACTGTCTGTTCAACTGAGACTGAATACAGACCATTTTGAATCCTAGGTTTTAGCAAACTTAGGGAGCAAAATGAAGCAAAGCCAGATTTCTAGGAACTGAAAAAAAGAAACAGCTGCTGTTTTCTGCTACCTTGACCATGCTCAGGATCTTGGAAATATGTAAACAGCTGGAGTAAAGCTGCAACACAGGGCGACACACTCTTTCCTTTACATACTGTTGCAGCACATATAATGTGTTATATGAAGGACAGGGCTTTCTATATTAAAATATCCTCACTTGAGCAGTGTAATATCACAAGTCCAGTTAACAGAGGTACTCACACTTCGGTTTGTCTTCTTCCAAAACTGTTATTTTTCCAGCAGACTTAACCAAGCATAGGTTTAGCTGTAGCCTAGATTCTTCTCTGGTGGCCAACCATACCTCCTTTCTGTCTTGAGTCCCTGTCCTATCAGGTCAATGGTACCAATCTATTTTTTCCTCCGAAGACCAACACCCACTAACAGACTGAAATGATAAATGCAATTCTGCCACACCGTTAGACTACAGCACTGCTTTGTGTTTTCAATTTTTAAAGGCCTATGAGAGGGAAGGAATTCCTTATATTTCAAGTCACAAGACAGCACAAACATCTTTCCACTACTATAGGGAAGGGAACAGGTAATTTCATCAAAACACAAAAAGCATTTGCATGTGTACTTTCCTAAAATGATGCACACAGGTTTTACTTATGTAAAACAAAATTATAATCTAGCATTATGAATAAGTCAGTATAAATACATACATGTTACTTGAAAACTATTTAATGAAGTCTTATGTTCCATAAAACTTACTCACAGCTGCTTCATATTTGAAAGAAGGATGCAAAGAGGCTGCTTGAAGCTATAGATAAATAATAAATGATGCTCTTCCCAATGGAAAAGCAGTAAGTGCTTTAAAAGCACAGCAAAATGAAGAAAATCTAAGCTAAGAAGTTGAATGGAGCTAGTATTTCACATGAAAAGAAAGTGCTATTCTGTTTAAATTTCTAAATGATCACTGGATTTCTGGGTCAGTGCCCATTCCCAAGTTAGAATAACTTTTGACACATTTTAAAGTGTTATTCTCACTACTTCAAAGAGAATACACAAAAAAGAAAGAGCTTTCAATTAAAAAAAAAAAAAACTAATCACTTTCCATAGTGTCACATTAAGCAAAAAGTCTCTGCACATTGGAATTGTAAAAAACATGGTAACTTAATATTAATAGGTTAGACTTTACCCATTACAGAGGAAAGTATTTATTTCCTGGTTCATTTTAAAATAAAGTCATAAAATGCAGTAACCATTCTTCTGAGTCCAGGCAAAGATTTCCTTTCCAAGCATGTGAGAAAGAAATCTGTATTGTATTCAGCCTAGCAAGGCCATAAGAGAGGTCCTGAAACATATGGATTTAATGAATAAGATTATTTTCTTTTTTTTTTTTTCTGCTTTCAAGCTTCATTTTCTTAAACATATCTTTGTGTTCAGAGCGAAAAGCTAAGAAACACAGGCTTTAGTCAAGCAAGGAATGACAAAGGATTCCAGTTACTTAGAACCTCCTGGAATATGAGCCAGAAAGTTGTTTTGGTTTCCATCATGGCACTGTTGTGAAAAGCCCAAGTCAGCACATTGCTGAACAACCCCATAACTGGAAAGGGAACATTTTGTAAGAAATTCTCTTCTATCACAGCAAAGGAGCTCTCTCTGAGAGCTGACAATGCTCTCTCATCACCAAGAAGGATAACACTAAGCTGAGAGAGAACACCATCACCCTGAAAGAGCAGTTTCCAAAAAGAGTCACAGGCAGATCTTTTCCAACTCTTCAGACAATTTCCAAAAAGGCAGCCTGTGGTCTGCTTCCAGAGAGTGTATCCAGCATATCTCACAGCTTTTGAGAAGTTTGCTACACTTCTGAGAAGTTCTGTTCCAGTCCAAGATTTCACTTAGAAATTTTGTCCCAGAGATTAGGGATGTATCTAAGGGAGGCTTAGGGTAGACTAGTCAGATCCCCATGAAAAACATGATTACACACACACATGCATGCGCGCACACTCTTTGCACTGATATGCTCCAAGAAGATGTGTGTGCACAAGAAAACAACAGGAATAAGCAGCAATTTCCCGAGTCTTATTCTACACGTATACAAACTCTGTTCCTATTCCTATCACACAGCCTTTGCTGTCTTTACCAGAAGACACATCATTTGGCGGATTTGAATCGCCTTAACAGTTCAAGCATGTCAGAGTCCATCTGGACTCTTGCCACAATATGCTCCAGCCCCAATTCTCCATGAAGCAACACCACTGGATCTGTGTGGTACAACATATAGTTTAACTCCTGACTGTGCTTACCTGGGACAGTATTTTTGTTCTTAGCATATGCTTGTTCATGTCACTTTTAACACTCAATTAGCTGGTTTTATAATTCTTTTCAGAGACTATTTTGGCATCAAATGGTACTCAGATAAGTGTCGTTTAGATAATCAAACCTAAACTGTATTTACAAGTATTCAAAGAGAATTCTTTTATTGTAACCACTGAAAGAAATCAGGATGCAGAACCTTTATTTTCCCTTCTCAACAAATACCCCAGCTGGCCCCAGAAACTGCTTCTTTTCTACTCCCTTCCTCAAAATTTGCATTCTTCATTGCACAGTGACCCTGTAAGCTCAGCAGAGGGAATGGGAAGTGCTGGGTAGCTGAGATACTCAACACGCACAGTAGGGCTGAGGGGAGTCCAGAATCCCGGTGTCGTACCTCCTAGGTGAATACTCTAATGAAGCTACTATGCAAAAACTTGTATCATCACACAAAACATCACCATTACCTTCTTCTCTAGGCATATATTTTCTTTTTCAGCTTAGCCCAGCATATTCCAAGTGTGCTCTGAGTCTACCTAGCAAATCAGAACCTTCAGGAGATGCTTAAGTTTGTTGGTCCAGCCAAAACACGGACTGTTTAAAAACATATAGTAACACAAGTTTGGATGTCAGAAAAACTTCAAGTGGGAAATTCAGACACCTGTGGTGTTGCACCATTTTACTGCTCACATGTGCTTTTGCTTTCTAGAGCTTGGCCTATTGCTTCCGTTGCATTTTAAGTTCCTGAGGACTATTTTGCATCTTACGTTTTGTCTAGAATTGTTATAACACAAAACGAAGTAACTTTGGTTATCTGGTCTCCTCACTGACAGCAAATAATGGATTACAGAATACCAAGGAACTTTCCTATCATTAAACAAGTACTGAAATTTATGGACACTACTTATTTTCATCTCAATGCCACAGCTGTTGTCACATAACAACTTCGTAATTCCCTTTCATCGCACTTTAAGTGAGCTCTAGATGTTTGCTACTGTTTTCACATGCAGCTGAATGTGTGCATTATTGGAAACAGGTAACATCAATTCAGGATATGAATTGATCAGAAAATGGAAAACATTTGTAAGTTGACTTATATATTGAAATGTATTCATTTAAAGACAAGATTTCCAACAATTCATGTCACAGATATGGAACCTTCATTATGTAATTAGTAATAAAGATGCAGTTAGAACTCACATAAACCTTAGATTTTATGCAGTCTATTTTAAACCAGATACCTACGCTCTTACTTCTAACAAACCAGAAAATACAGTCTTGTTCCTGAATACTGAACTAAGAAGTGCAAACACGTTACTAGGAAATTAGTCTTCCTCACCGGACAATTTCAATGGCAGCATCAAATTACTAACAGTCTCTAATAAAAATACAAACCTTTTAGTGAAAAGGTACTTTGGCCATACCCTCAAATAACTTCATGCTGAAATACTGATATAACAGGACTCTGCATTGCAAGACATTCCTAAAAAAGTATGACAAGTTCTTATCCTCATCAAAGATTTAAATCATAATTAAATCTATGTGCAAGTGAATCAGATACATTTTAATGTGTAATCAGGAAAATAATCACAGTTGGAAAGATTAAAAATTGCTATTTCAGTGTGAAATCCCTATCTTGCTACCTTTCAGTGTTCTATTAGGGGAGTTTTTAAAGACGACAGACTATTCTTAAAGATGTACTAGAAGTGTAATTGTAATATTCCTCTTCCTCAAGCACTTGAAAAAGCCATAGATTGCAAAACTGCCTATTCAGAGACCAGATTATGTTGTCCACTAAATTGACAAAAAGTATAATTGAGAAGTTAAGATGGTGTGGTGTTTTTTTTGAGAATGTGGAAGGTTTTCACTTCTTCCAAAGGCTGACCTTGCCCTCACCCTTGTACTGCTAGGATCTACACTGACTGCATTGTTTTGAATGTGGAAAAATGCACAGGGCAGAGTGGGCAGATCTTTGAAGTACCAGCACAACCACACCAAAAGAATACCGTAACCACAGGAATCTTGGTTCGCCTGCACTTCCTGGGCCATGTATGTTACTGCTCCAGCATGTTTCAATGCCGAAATACTTTGTGCAGAGGGAAATTTTGCTGTAATTTTTCAGTTTCCTATCAGCTGCTAAACTGTCTTAACCTCTTTAAATTAGAGACATAACTGACCAAGCCATTTGCTTGAAAGCAAATGGCAGGTTAAGCGTATATTCACTGTCCAGAGCATACAATTAGTACTTTTGGCTCAATGCTTGCAGTTGAATTGGTCCTCACACAAGCTTTTGCTGTACTTTAATAAGATATATAAAGGAAAATACTGCAATCTGTTAAGGATTAGAAATTAAAGCACTGGTATAGTGGAGAACCTTGAGCGACATTATTTTTGTCACAATGATGTGAGCAATGACTTAAGATTTTGTATCTCCATTGAGACAGTGCCTGCTGCAAGTGGGATGAGCCTTCAGCTGAACTGTCTTCATGCTGCAAGGAAGCAAACCGCTCCAAAATGAGCTGCTTCACTATTGCTATTAAAGCCATAACTGTAAAAGTGGCCTGATCCAAACTACTACTGTTGCAGTCCCAGCAAGGCCACCCACCCACTGTACACCTTTCTCTGCTACATCCTCTCCAGTTCCCACCACAGATGTGCTCAAAGGAAGACTCTTGTCTTCAAAAGATGAGTATTATTTCAACTTTTGCAAGAAAGGGGCCCTTCAACTTGGCTCTGGAATAAAATACACTCAAGTAAAAAATGTCGCGTTGCTGGTATGAACCCTCAGTATTCCTCTGTATTGCTACTTTTTGCAGCTGTTCATTGCACTCCTGAGAGGTCTGCAGTTTTGGTAAGACAGGTGAAAAATGCTAATGAATAAGTGCCCTGAGAAGTCAGTTGCTGTTATGAACCCAACAGATGTTAGTATTCTACACTCCCTGAGGCTAAATAAATTACTTATAGAATGTAAGACTTAAATTAACAACTATCTCAATTCGAGACTTTGAAAAATCCCAGTCTCGTTTCACCTCTGTATGTACTGCACTAAGAAAAGGGCAAACCTGTTTAGATTGATGCAGGTGGAAATTTCACTTTTCGTTTGAAACTAGCCCTTCCTGATGGTGCATGTAAAGAAACAAAATCTGGCCTTACGGTCAGCTCCATCTAAGATGAACCACCTGTCATAACAGGAGAAATGAGATGGCTTAGATCTGCACTGTTTCGCTGATGTAACTCAAGTTATACTTGAACACCCATCAGATTCATTCTGCTGTTTTGTGTCTTGAAGTCAAAGGACATTTCGCTGGCAACTTCAGTGGGGCTGGGCACTCTATCAAGTGTTTAGTTTGATGATATATCCCATGATTAAAATGGGTTTTGAAAAACTTTTGAGTGGAATCGGAGAGAGACACCCATTAACTCTTAAGAGATGCAAAACACCTTAAGGAATAACAAAACAACGCTGTGTTGATTCCAAAAGTGCAATTTTGTTTTGTTGGCAGAAGAGATTTCATAAGTAATTTAAGCAAAAATATGTGCAAAAAGATAAACATTTTGTAATCTAAATTTGTATTTCTTAGCATAACAAGTGACCACGTAGAAAAATACCACACATGAGTTAGAGTAATGCTTTTAACACTGTTCAGTGCATTCAAAAAGCAAAAAGAAAGGCATCCTTTGCATATTTGGAATTTTTCTTAAGGATTCGGGAAAAGTTAAGATGCTTGGGCTAAAGCATTTAAACTCTCTCTGCTTTATAAATGGTAGATTTGTATCAAAGATACATTTGATTTGGAAACAATTTATTTTCTTTCTTGGCATAAACTTCCGAGGGTATCATCTGGAGTTTTGTGCAAAGCCAGAATGCGATATAAAGCCTAGTTGTTTTCCCCAAGATATATGGTTGATTGGAATCACACATTTAGAAACATTGTAAAATTAAATTTCAGTGGAAAATGACATTTTTTTTTTCCAAACTGCTTTTTAGGGCAGACTCAAGGAATAAAGTTAAAGTCCTTTTCAATGCCAGGCTATGCCCAGCCCATTATGAATAACAAAATTGGACCTTAGAGTCTTTCTGATGCTTTTGTAAATAATACAGGTTGTGTAAGAATGAATGGAGACTGGGTCTCATTACACTTTTATAATACTTCTTGTGGCATCCTGGGCCATGAATTTCATGGATATATGCGTTTATAAGCTAACTGTACCATCAGTTGTGGCTTGAAACCGTGTATTTGCCCTCTGTGACCTATGTGGTAGATACATGCAAAAAGGTAAGGCTCAATAAAAGTAAGATTAACTTAAAAATGATTACCTATGAAGGGCTTTTAAAAGAAACTCCTGGAATAAAATGAAGAAAAAGAACCCTACTCAGTAATAATTTTAACAAAGTTAAGATGTGTTAGATAAGGGATTAGAACAAAAGTATCCACTAAATCTTTCTTTAAGAGGTGCCTGAGCTGACCCCAGGGAAGATCTGTATGTCTGTTCTAGAGAAGGGTGAGCTGGTAGGGAGGAATGAGAAATATCCAGAAAATTCACATGAATTTAAGAGATAAATTTGAAAGTTCAAAATACTTGGCTTTCTTCCCTGTTTTTGAACACAATAATACATAACAATTCTAAAAATAGGTATCTGTTATTTGAGCAAGATACAAAAATATCCATTGGAAGAATTTAGGAGGGCAAAATATGCTCACACAATCTGACTTTACCAGGTCACCAGAGTTGTTATTAATATCCTTTCAAAATTCTGTAAGATCACAGAATGGTTTGGGTCAAAAGGGACTTTCAAAGATCATCTGGTTCCAACCCCCTGTGCCATGGGCAGGGACATCTTCATCTAGATCAAGTTGCTCAGAGCCCCGTCCAACCTGACCTTGAATCCACAACTTGGCTGCATTCCAGGGTCTCACCACCTTCATCATAGAAAATTTCTTCCTTATATCCAATCCAAATCTACTCTCTTTCAGTTTAAAACCATTACCCCTTGTCCTATCACAACAGGCCCTGCTAAAAAGTCTGTCCCCATCTTTCTTAGAAACCCTTTTAAGTACTGGAAGGCTGCAATAAGGTCTTTCCTGGAGTCTTCTCTGTGCCAGGCTGAACAACTCCAACTCTGTCAGCCTTTCTTCACAGGAGAGGTGTTCCAGCACTTTGATCATTTTTAAGGCCTTCTTCTGGACCCACTCTAACAGGTCCATGTCTGTCCTGTGCTTGGGACCCCAGAACTGAATGCTGTACTCCAGGTGGTGTCTCAAAGAGCAGAGTAGAGGGGCAGAATCACCTCCCTTGATCTGCTGGCCATGCTTCTTTTGATGCAGCCCAGGAACGGATTGGCTTTCTGGGTTGCGAATGCACATTGCCGGCTCATCTCTGATTTTTCGTCTACCAATGTTAGTGGACATTACAGAAGGACCCCTCAATCATCTACCAAAGGTCTTGGGAGTCTGTAGAGGTCTCCACTGGTTGGAAGCTAGCTAACATTATTCCAATAGTTCGTAAGGGCATGATGAAAGAACCAGGAACCTGCAGACCTGTTGATCTGATCTCAGTTCCTGGAAAAACTACGGAGAAGATCACACTGGGTGCTATTGAAAGACATTTAAAGGACAATGCCATCATCAGGCACAGTCAATATGAGTTCATGAAGGGAAAGCCCTGTCTAACTAATTTGGTATCCTTCTATGATAAGGTCATCCACCTAGTGGATGAAGGGAAGGCGGTGAATGTATTTTTTCTGGACTTTTAGTAAGGCTTTTGATAACTGTCCCTCACAGTACCCTTCTGGACAAGTTGTCCAACTGTGAGATGAGCAGGTTCACGGTGCACTGAGTGAAGAACTGGCTGAAGGACAAGGCTCAAAGGGTTGTAGTGAATTGGGCTATACCTAGCTGGTGGCCAGTCACTAATTCCTTACGGCTTAATTCTAGGGCCAGTTCCGTTCAATATTTTTATCAATGATCTGGATGCAGGAGTTGAATGCACCATTAGCAAGTTTGCTGATGATACTAAACTGGGAGGTACTGTTGACTCTCTTGGGGGACAAGAAGCCTCGCAGAGGGATCTGGATACATTGGAGCATTGGTCAATGATTAATGGGATGAAATTTAACAAGAACAAATGCTGGATTCTGTACCCACGATGGAGTAATGCTGGACAGAAGTATAGATTGGGAGAGGAGTGGCTGGAGAGCAGCCCTGCAGAAAGGGATCTGGGGGTGCTGGTCGGCAGCAGGCTCAATCAGAGCCGGCAGCGTGCCCCAGCAGCCAAGAGGGCAAACCCCATCCTGGGGTGCATCAAACGCGGCGTAATCAGCCGGTCAAGAGAGGGGATTATCCCACGATATTCAGAATTGGTGCAGCCTCACCTTGAGTATTGTGTGCAATTCTGGGCCCCACAATTTAAGAAGGACGTAAAGGTCCTTGAATGCATCCACAGGAGGGCAACAAAGCTGGTGAAAGGGCTCAAAGGTATCTCCTATGAGGAGCAGCTAAGGACACATCGAAACAGACACCTTTTTAATCTTAACTGCTCTGGCTTAAAGAAACGTACAAAACTGTTTACAGAAAAAAGTCTCTTCAAGAAACTAATACCTACTTTGAATTTGACACCAATTAATTTACTAAGAAATAAACAGCAGCAAAAATTGAATGCATATTATCTGTGCAAATGAACACAGCTCTATACAGAAAGCAGCACCACAAGAAAAGAAGACTGCAGCAAAACTGGCCAGAGTTCATTTTAAAAGGCCAAATGACTATCCATGCATTGGACAGTTTTGTAGCTATCTGAAAGAAACTTGGCTCACTGAAGAGACAAGGAGTACAGCACCGAGGAAGACAAATTATGTCCTGGCTAGACTGAGGTAACAGAGCTGGCTTCTGCTAGCTTTTCTCTGATGTGCCCATGTTGTAATGAGCTGATGGTTGTCCCTTTCCACCAAAAATGGGGTAAAAGTTCTTTCTGGGTATAGGACATGAGAAAGAACAGACACCAGTATCTGTATTTGCACCAAGACTAAGATTTATTCTATTGAGATTTCATATTTTCACTGATGTGGGTCCATTGACATGCTGTCCAATCTACCGGCTATGTTTCGGAGACTGGGAAAAATTTTTATTCTTTGATAAAACTGTGGCCTCATAGGTGGGAGTTTTAACTTTATGAACAAGAAACAACTAGATTGGGTTGGGGAGAATTTATCTGCTTGCTTTTCCTGCCTTTCTCAGATAGACAAGGAACTTTTCTGGGTTTAAAGTGATTACACTGTGCTTGACTAGGATTTGCACTCAACTTGCTCTTCTGAGTTGAGAGTATGGGGAGTCACCTCACAGTACCTCTTAAACTCTACTTGCATTATGGATTCATATAAACTGTGTTTCGCTCCAATTGTGTAAGCAGTGTTTTACCCTCAGTAGCACCTGGGCTATTTCTAGTGTTCACTCCTATGAGAGTTCTGACTAAAATGAAGTTTCTGCTCCTTTCACATGGAAAAAAAAACATTTTCCTAAAAGGGAAACAGAAATTCTCAGATAATACTAATGTTACTGTGGAAAAACAAGTGTATGTTAAAAAAGATTTACCAGCCACCATGTTCTAGACCACTGAGCATCCCAGCTATATGGGAAGTTGACATTCTCTCTTTAGAAACAACTGTTAATCTTCTGACGTAAGTTAAATGTTGACATATGGTGACAAAAGTATAGCCAGCAAGAGCAGTACCTGAATAATTCAACAATGGAGTCATGGACAAAGAAGCTGAAACAACTCATATTTAAAGTAGACTTTAAGGATGTGTTCTTGGACTTTTTTCTACAGTGATGTCACCTGACACTATGCCACTTGCTTTCTGCCAGCATAAATAAAAAGAAACAAGGTATATTACTGCTTTGATTTTAGTCATAAAGTTACTTCTCTGCTGATTTCTTCTGGAGTGAGTTTGTGACTTTATCCAATATTTCTGGTGAGACTCATTGGGCAAAACACCTCCCAGAGGTAAAGGTTGCTAATATGACAAGATTAAATTTCTGATGGAGGACACAATTTTTGATTGTTAGTTTGTCTATTAATTCAGATTTTCTGAGACAAAAATGGGGATATTTGAATGTTTGCAGTATGTTTCTCTAGCATGTCACAAATGATCAGTACAGTGATAAAACTTATTAGTTTATAAAAATGAGTTTTATTAAAATGATAGATAAGGGATGAGTAAGTGCAGAAATTGTTTTCCAGTAAATATCTAAAATCTCAACAAATTAGGGATTGTCTGCATGTCATGTGGAGTTAGGTGTGTCTCACGTTGAAAAACAGTTGAATTCAGCAGTGAGTTTTCTGATGATTTTGAAATATGTTGTATTCGGTGCTTGAATATTCCTCTTCTGGAGGCTAAAAGATCACATCAGTTAGAAAATTACCAACAGACTCACGTGTCCCAAAAGCAAACTTGAATAGGATTTGTTCTCATTTCTGTCAGATAACATGCTACACAAGAACAAGGTTGTGTTATGTGCTATACAAGCAAATACTGCTTAAAAAGGAGGAAAAGCAATGTGTACCCATGCATGGGACTTGGTACCTTCAGAAATGCTTCCAACTATTGCTAAATGGATAAACTGTGCATCTGCATATCTGTACATCTAGACGCTGTACACACACACAAAAAACACATTCTAATCATATCAGATGTTATTCATGTAAACTCCTAGCTAGTATGCAATAGATATCTAAAACCACATCATCTGTCTGTGAAAACCAAACCTTTTGGGAATGTTTTTTTTTGGTGAAGGTGTAGGGACTAGTGCAGCTCTTGACTTCCCTGCTGTGTCTTGGAAGGATGCTTCCAAATGACAAACATAATTAGGCACTTACCTTGCACTAGAATAAATGGGTTTTTAATTTTTTTTTTTTTTTCCTAAGGGAGTTTAATTTCTCAGAGAGAGAACTTTGAGGATCTCATCTTAAGCCTACAACTATAAAGTTGGAATCACTAAAACAGACTGCAGTCGCAAAAATTCTGGAGGACCTGAATGCTCATGACAAATCAGCCTCTTGGCCTGCAGCATGATGTCCTAAATACATCCATTTATTGCTTTTAGAGTGAACTGGCAGTTTAGCCATCAAAAGAAACACTTGCCTGTATACAACCTTTGCATGACACACGAATACTTACACATAGGCTTAAACACCCTGTCACATAAAGTGTATTTTTCTTTTTGCAAAGCAGTACTGGTAATCATTGAACACATAATAACATATATTCACAGAATGTGACAAACACAGAATCCAAGTGTAGCTGTGTGCTAAGGTCTCTAGCTGAAAATATTAGTGACCTTTTAGGCTGATAGATCCTGGCCCAGTGTGAATCCAGCTTATTCAGCAGAATGTTCAGCAACTCATTTCTCACCCTCCCCAAAGTCTCGGTTCAAGACTCCGTTAGTCCTAGCTTCCCACTGTTTGCTCTTGAACAAAAAGGGATTACTCACTTCCTAAGGTCTAATGTTTGCTGAAATAAGTCTCCTCTACGGTCCTATATGCATGACTGGGAGAGGTATTGCCTACTGCTGACAGTCTGCAAAATAATTTTCTCAGGCTGACACTTCAGTTACTGTAGATGTACAAAGAGAAAAAAAAGAGAAATTATCTGAAAGTAGATAAAATTGAGGTTTATTTGGCAAGAGATTGCAAAACTGTGGCTATTTTAAAATGAGGAAAATAGGTGTATTCATAGAATCATAGAATCACAGAATCACTTAGGTTGGAAAAGACCTGAAGAAGCCCACAATGAACATCTACAACTAAGTTTCACAGAACTCACCTGCTTTCCCTATCACAAATGTGAAGAAGGGTGGTATGGAAAACAACAGAAACCAATTTTCCATTTGAGGAATGTGGAGAAGAGTCAAAGAGGAAAAAATAATGCACTCAGTTACCATTCGAGCCACGGGGGTGAGACACATGTACTCCTGCCCACTTTAACCACTCACCAAAAATATGTTTCTGAAGATTTACCAAGCAAAACTCTCTCTCGTGTACTTAGGCTGAAGTAAATCATGCGGTTTTGCTGGAACTTTGGGCAATAACTTGAAATTGTGTTAAATCATTTATTCCCTAGAATTACTTCAGAGGTCAATCAAGGAAAAGCAAATGAAACTCTTCCTATCATGTGTTTCCCTAAATTTCTCCAGACATTAAGAGGCAATATTGCCACTTCTCCTGAAGCTTTCCTTAGGGAAGAGCCACCTCAGGTTATCGCAGAGTAATAGTGTAATCCCTTTTTGTTCAAGAGCAAACAGTGGGAAGCTAGGACTAACGGAGTCTTGAACCGAGGCTTTGGGGAGAGGTACTGAAAGGAAACACTGACTGGCACCCTCACCCTACTGGTTTTTGGCAATACAGCAGTTTCTCCACAATGTTTAGCTGGTGGCTCTCTAGAGTCTCTCTCTTTCAGAGAAGTGGAACCGCCTCTGCTTTCCATTGCAAATAACCACGCGAGCAAAACCTCTCCGTTGCCAAACCCTTGAACCTTTGCATGAGCTCTCTAGCGAAGTGTAGCACGAATGGTCTAGATAACAGGAGCAATTCTTGTTGGTAATTAGCACCATTCAAACTAGTTTTTAGAAAACTCACCTTTCCTATGAGAAACTCAGACACCTATGAGCAGAAACGTGAAACTTCTCCACAGGTTGCCTGGCTATGTTACAGCTCTACCTCGAAATTGGGCAGGAGCGGTACCTGCCTGTCAGCAGCAGCCTTCTCGCCGTTTCGAGGCAGCCTTACATAAATTGGATGCATATGCATTAAGAAAAATTTTCAGATCATTATATCGGGAATCAAGTTCAAGGATATCTGTGCACTGAAATAGCGTGCTGTGGTTTGTATATTGTTTCTGATCCTTTATTACTTTGGATGGCAGATCTGTAAAAATGGTTGCCATCTGCCTGTCTTATACCAGCAATGGTATATTTAGCAAACCTAGTGTACCAACAACTATTCAAGTGATTAATATTTAATTAATCTTAGCTTACAAATAAATAAACAAACCCCTCAGTATCACTGCACCTAGAAGAGCTACTCCTCTAATCTAGTGGTAGAAGACCATGTTTCTTGAAAGCAAGGATACTATGTTTGGTCTGACAGGAAGCCACTTGGCTTTCACCATACTGCCTCTCAATTAAGCAATTTCACTGGAAATTGGAAAATCCATCAAATTTTTCTACAAAGGGTGAGAGTTGTGAACTTGCAGATTTTAAAAATAGATTGAGGATTCATCTTTTGTTTAGATTTTATAAGAAATATTGAAGCCTGACAAAGAAGAAAGCAAGCTAGTAGGCTTCTCACATGATCTCTGTATATTCAATTGGGTCATTGTACCCTTTTTACTTTTTTTTTTTGGATCCCCTTCAGGTCTTAGGTGCTATTTATTTACCTCTAATATACCTGAATTCTGAATACCAGGACTCTCTTCTTCTCCTCCATCTCATTCTCATCATCTCTGTATGCATAAAACATCAGAATCATAGAATCTTTGGGTTGGAAGGCACCTTTTAAGGTCATCTAGTCCGATCCCCCTGCAATGAGCAGGGACATCTTCAACTGGAGTAGATTATTCAGAATCTATGTCTTTTGATTGTGTTTGGATGTCAATATGCTTAAATAATTTTCTTTCAAAAGATTCTAGGTTTACTTACTGAGTGGATGCTTTCAGTTTGCCTCTTCAATACATGAACAATTTAGTTCTCATTCTTTTTTTCCTCTTCCAACCTACTATATTTGCGGTTTTCTACTCTTGCACATTACGTTTTGCACATGATCTGCTTGGATTCAAATCCACTTTGACAAATGGCAGTGATTTATTTCAAGGGAGTTGTGAGCTTAAATTCACCATCTCAAATGTACCTTATATATTGCCTGGGGTTTTTTAAATTTGCTTGGATAAGCAAGTATATACTTTCCAGTAAAAAAAAAAAGAGCAGCAATGAAGTCAGCTGCAGAGCTGATCAGTGATCATTATATCTGCCACAAAAAGCCAAATACTAGGTTATTTTTTCTCCTCTATAAATACATTTTTTTTAGTGCTAAACAAACTCCTACCTTGGTATTATGAAATACATACTAATGGTGCAACAGGTGGCAACAGCTGAAAGTGCAGTCCTTCCAAAACTCCATCTAGTTTCATTAATAATGCAAGTTTATCTAAGAAAGCTGTTCCCAAACACTCTACACGCTGTCAGCTCACTGAATGCATGCCTGGACTGCATAAAAGCAGTGCATTTCAAATAAGATGGAAAAAAATACCCCGTCCTTTCTGAAAGTTTTATCATTTACCCCTCTAACAAAAAGATGAACACATATTCTTTATTAGAAATTGTTAAACGCAGATTATACTTTTGTGTTCCAACAGAGATGCGATTATTCCATATTAAATCCTAGAGAGTTAACATTGTTTCTATTACTAAATATACAGAAGCGATGTCAGCAGAATTCACCGGTGAATACGACCGGAGTTCGCTGTTACTCCTGTTACAGATTCATCACTACTATAAAGACATTGAGGGACTGAGTCACAACATTTACAACATTAAGTACTCATCTAAAGTGCATATATGGAGATTTACATGAGCGTATATTACCATTAGACTGTGGAGGTGCTTTGCTATTTACATTACAGTTCCAGTACTACCATGAAGTCTTTTCTACCCTCCCGTTAAATCACTGCTATTTAGATGCATTTTTAACACAAGTTTTGAATACTTTGTCATTCTGGACAGTGCTATAGCCTAGTCACCTAGCAGAACATCCTTCTATCTGTTAAGGATGAAAAAAAAATGCTGGCTGTGGTAATTCACCTAACCATATTTCTAAGACAATTTAATTTGTATTTTTCAGTTCAACTACCACTTAATTGTAGCAATCTTCCAAGTTAATTAACATTAAAAGGAATTCAATCTTGCATTTTACAAGAGGCTTCCATGGTTTTAAACTGATCTTTTTTTTATTATCTTTTTTAAGGTTGCTGAGATCTTGCTCTATATAGAACACAACTTATATTTCAAATATGTAACAGAATAACGATTACAACAGCTGTAAAGTCTCACTTAGGGAATTGTTCCAAAGCTGTTGAGAGGTTGAGTGCTGAAAAGTGAAATCTTAAAATACTCTCAAGCTGGGGAGGTCGTTCTGCTTCTGAAGACGGGTAGTTTAGCTCAAGGTTTTTATCTTGACAATAACATGTGCTTCTCCAATCTTTTGCTGTCTTTTTCCTTTTTATTTAGTAAACTAGGGTAGCCATTTTATATGCCAAGGTAATTAAATGTAGCACAGTGAGCTATCATTGCGAATTTGTAAAATAGGTAATAAAACAGGTGATAAAAGTGTAACAAACCCCCAGTTCTTTTGCATTAATCTAGGCTTTACATGCTTTTCCATTCCATCTTGGTACACCTCCTGTTTCCAAACTATACTGAAATATCTTTTTCCAAATTAGTCACAGAAAGTACATTTACAAAGCATGGTAAAGCAGTCCCAGCTTATATAGGGTTGGACAGACAGGTTATACTTCCTTGATGGTTACTACTGACTATCAAATCAGCAGAAAATCTAGTTTAACATAATTTTTATTGAATAAAATAAATTACAGATGAATCCTGCTGTCCATTCATCCTTAGTCACAAAACACAGATCCACCTTAGCTTCCTCTTTAAAGATGTAATCATTATTTTAGAAAGTACCTATCCTACAATGATTCTATTCTCCTTCTTAAAGAGTATTTCTAAGATTTTAAATTGCATTTTGATTATATAAAGGAAATGTCCTTACTTCCTCTTTGTCCCAGTGAAAACAAAAACCACCTGAAAGCAGATTTTGTGGTAGAATGTACATATGCCACTTTTGGAGAGCCAGATTCCCGTCGTTTATACGAGGAAGACAACCAAGTCCTTCAAAACAACCAAAAACTATGAATTTTAACCAACAGCTTTTAGAAAACAGTCTCAGAAGGATTTGAAAGCAGGGTGCAGGAGTATAACACATGAAGAAAGAAAAGCAGCTGTCCGCCTGCCTAATCCACCCCAGCGCCGCTACAGAAAGTCGTACTGGGAACTCAGAACAGTCTCAGCACTCTGAAGTGAGCAGCTGGCACTAACCGGTTTTCAAACAGAGAGAGAGTGAAGGAGAACACAAAAAACGTTCTCTTTTATATTTTCTCTTTGTTCAGAACAGATTTTATACCGTACCCGAGCACCTAAAGCAAGCAGAGGAGAGATGAGGGGAACTGCAGAAGAGTACTCGACGGTGGGAGAGACAGCAGACGAATGCCAGGCAAATTAAAGGGGAAGGAAGAGGGGAGAAAAACCCAACCTGCTCCCAGAACTGAAGACATCATCTTGGTGTTTTGAGATAACCAGCTCACGGGCACAAAGTAGTCTTCATGGGGAATGTTAAGCATTCAATTCCAAATGCTAAAGTCTGTAACATTATAAACTCCCAAAGCAGACCAAAGGAAACACTGCAGGTATTTTGCTTAGGAATGTTATTTTAAAATGGAATCTGCATCATTTTTACAGGGATCGATATTTTCTGATTTGTTGCTGAACTATTTTATACATAATTGTTGTGTAGTATAAAGCAAAAAAAAGCAAATAGGCTTTAGCCAAATTGCAAATTCCTGTACTCTAAGTGTTAATTGAGCCTATGCAGATCATAAACTTTGAGGCCTCTTCATGTGATGTCTGATCATTCATTTTACATATTCAGCTCACACAAATACCGGAAATAAAGTACACTCAAATGGATATTTTCTTTACAGTGCTATCTCATTAAATTTGAAAGAAATTAGTTAGAAGGTTACCAGTTTATCACTAAGTTTTGAGAAAAATTAAATGAAAGCAGCAGTCAGTTTGCACAGCATTTTTCATGGATGTAGAAGCATAAACATCTGCTTTTGTGTCTTTTTTTTTCAAGTTTCTCCAGGCTTGAAAAATAGTTATGCACCATAAATATCACTCTGTGAGTCATTTACTTAAGTGAACAGCTGCTTGCTAATTAGCCAAATGCTCTCCATTTTAAATCATACAGTTAAATGAACACACTGCAACCGGCCCAAGAATGAAGTGCAGGAACTTTACTAAAATGATGAAATGGCAGAAACTTATTTCCGTAGCAGCAAACACCAGAGGTCATTTCCTTACTCTATATCTATGGACTGAAACACATAATGACCATTTGCAGTAGACTGCGGAGCTGAATATAGAAAAGCAGGCAAACACCACAGAGTCTTGGTTAAGTATATGAAATGGTACAGCTTTTAGACCACCACCGCTCTCTACTAATTTAATAATGCTAGCTTTGTTTTTTCTCACAGAACTGCTCAACAGTGCTAACATCTGAAGAGCCAGATTAATAGGCATTAGCAAGGATGGCTGTTCATGTTTACTGGAAAACTCTTCTGTTCTACAGTGATTTAGAAATCTAATCAAATCTACTCAAAAGATGAAGTAGTCATGCCTTCCTGGAAGAAGCAAAAGCAAAACAAAACACCTTTTTCTCAGCACTATTTTCTTTCATCACTCAAATCTTGGGGTTTTTTTCAGTAGCACAATAGTTGGCAATAGAAAAGAACTGTACAAGTCAGGTTTTTGAGCCTCATGCCCTACTTTCCTAAATAGAAATTATTTTAATCTTAAATACAATAAAACAACAACATAGATCCACAGTTCTCAAACAAAATTCAAGTGACTGAAACAACCCTATGGGCATAGTGAGAACAAAGCATCTGAACTGTCTGACTGTTAACTAATGCTACACAGCTCCACCTTTGAAGGTCACTAGGCTTTGGGCATGCTTTTGCAAAATTACTTCGGGACAGAACTTAAAGAAGTTTTAACTGTCTATTTGCATCTTTGAGCAGTCAAGGAAAGTCAGCTGACATAGGAGCTAAAGAAAGTCAGAGCCACAGGTTCCAAGAAACCAGTATTTTAAATCCCTAGTTAAAGTACGTTTTTCATTAAATTCTTAATTCAGATTAAACCTGCAGTAAAAAAAAAGCCAAACAACCAACAAAAAAACCAAACCAAACAAAAAAAAAAAGGCAAGGAAAAAATACATAATTTTTTTTTTCCTGAGAAACTTTCACGGAAAACTGACACAGCTTAGAGACAGGGCTATTGTACATGGCTGGACACATTCTGACTTGATTTTTACTAGGGAGAACAATGAACACGTTCTTTCTTGTTATCTATTCATTAAAACTTAGAGGTATACTTAAACAATTAACCAGGTCTACAATAGCTTTACAACAGTGACCTCCAGTGAAAGACAACCATAAAATGAATTACTCACTGACAGGACAGACATAAGTGAGGGGCTTTAAAAATTAAATTGCTTTAAGCATTTGACATATTTCCATGTTCTTTCAGAAACATTCAGTAGAGATAGAAGTTATGAGTACTTTATGAACAGACTTTCAGAAGTCCAGTATTCTACATTTTTGCTTACACTATCAAAATAATTTCTGAAATGGTGTGTGATACATTTAAAATAGAATTGTGTGACATGAGATTGTTTGCAATAGAAAAAGACTTGACTCAACAGCCCCCCCCCCAATCCTTCAAAATCCTATATTCATAATGATAATCAATGAAAATCCCAGGAGCTACAGGTACTTTGTGTTATTTTAGTATGATACCTGAACATACTAAATCCTTTTGTACCATCAGTTAGTTACTAATTAGATCCTGACCTCTCATTTCAAAGGACTGTATATTACTGTTTTTTTCATTTTCTCATCAGCACGTCAGAGTTGGGGGCTTAAAGTGACATACAATTAAGTACACCTACATTCCTGATGGTTTATCAATTTTACAGTGATCCATCCACTCATCCAGTCCCACAATCCTGTGAAATCTGTCCAGTAAACCAGTCAAAACTAAAATAAAAAATCCACTCCCCACACATACAAGCTATAAACAAGTGTATACAGATCCTGCTGATTTCTATTTCAAATGCAGTCTACGAACCTTTGAATTTTGGACTTATAGTTGCTATTCTGTTCTTTTGTAAGATGTAAATGACTCCTTGAGGCCTGGAGCCTACTGAAGGAAATGACAAGTGGACAAACAACTTCCTGCTCTAATCTGTGCTGCCACTCAGGAACCAATTATTTTAAGGAAGGTGTTTTGTAACATGCTGCTTTCGTTCTGCTTTCCTCTGTATTTGCAAAAAGAGTGAATATACTGCAGTAGCTAAAATAGATTTTTATCTCAGAACAATGAATAGTCACAAATTGAAAAGCTTTTCACAGATCCGCGATTGTTTTACCAAGGAGGTAGAGGGCAAAATTAGTTATTAAAAGATGCAGATGCCATCTGTTCATTGGGAAAACAAACAGCATCATTCACCTAGCACTCACTAGTCTCTCGTTCTTGCCAATGTGCATGATTCAAACAGAACTCACACATTTTTGCAAAAATTATTCATATTGCACATGGAGTATGAACACCTACCTTTTAAGCACAGACATCGCCTCTTCTTTTCAAAAGCCTTCAGTTAAGGCCCCTGCAACAAAAAACGACTGAATCCTCATAAACCATATCTCTATCTGAATCAGGTTCTCACCCAGCCAGCAATCCCCTTCCTGCTCTACTGACACAACCATGTGCCAAATAGGCAAATTCTTCTAGGAGTGGAACAGCCACAGGTGTAGCTGGGGCAGAATTTGAGCACTTCTCAGCCTAGAGTAGAGAAGGCTCCGGGGAGACCTGATTGCAGCCTTCCAGCACCTAAAGGGGGCTTATAAGAAAGATGGGGACAGACTTTTTAGCAGGGCCTGTTGTGATAGGACAAGGGATAATGGTTTTAAACTAAGAGAGGGTAGACTTAGACTAGATCTAAGGAAGAAATTTTTGATGGTGAGGGTGGTGAAACCCTGGCACAGGCTGCCCAGAGAGTTGGTAGATGCCCCATCCCTGGCAACCTTCAAGGTCAGGTTGGATGGGGCTCTGAGCAACCTGTTTTAGTTGAAGATGTCCCTGCTCACTGCAGGGGGGTTGGCCTAGATGATCTTTCAAGGTCCTTTCCAACCCAAACTATTCTATGATTCTGTGATGCTGCTACATAAAGTTTGAGCTCTGTCTTGTTGTGGCGGGATTAGGCCCAACAGTGAGGAGAATAATGACAGAAAAGGGCATGAGGAAAACAAGAAACTTTTCAGAAAAGTGAAGAGGACCATACATTTTGGGTTTTAAAGCCAAAAGTCAGAACAGATTTGCAGAGGGGGTTACAAGTGTTCATGTTTATGAAACCCACCTAGACTGTGGGTCAGGAGTCTGGGCACAGCCAAATGCCTTTTTATCTTGAACCGCCCTATGACTGTTGTGTGTACACATAAGAGGCTCAATGATGTCCACAGAGACACACCAAAGCCAAAAGACTGCAGTACAGTTTAAAAAAGCATGAAAGCATCAAAACCTGCAGCAATAACAACGAAAAACTGCAAACCCTAATCAGAAGTTCTTAGTTTACACAGTCAATTATTTTAAATTGACTGTTTCTTACACAAGAAGAATAAATAACAAGACACAGGAAGTAGAAAATTGACTTTAGGTGGATAGCTTCATTATTTCTACAAAGTAATGATACGTTTCTTTCATCTTAAATATCCTGAAAATGCAGAAATTGGTCTGGGATTCTTCTCTCCACAGTGTTTAGTGAGAGTTAGATTTTTCCTCTTTGTTCAGAACGCTCAAAACTGAATCAAAGTCACCTTGAACTTCTGCGCACTAGTTACATTACATGTAAGGAAGACATACAGCCCAAAGCAAATGTAAAATCAGTCAAGATGTTTGAAAATACAGGTTCTGCAGCATGAAATGAAATTAATTTGTATTCCCAGATTAGGGGCAGAAAAATAAAAATTAATTTCCCTTTCTTATTCTCTCTTTTTTTAACTCTCCAACCTTATATATGTATTCAATACCACAGTACATTTTGACATCAGTATTAAACTTACAGTTCTACTTGGAACAAGACAGCTGCACATTTTACTGATAGCCTCAGCTGTACATCAAATGTCTGCGCACGGCTGAAAGTCTTCCTAGCATGACCAGCATATGTGTCCATGCATTCTGTGCCCAGAGACAGATGAATGCCCAAAGACTTTCCCTCTAGCTGTATAATTACAAAAACAAAGTTCACAAACTTGCTTTGTGTCTCTTCACAGTGTAGGCGCTTTAGTATGCATACTGGGCTAGGTGTTGCAAAAGGATGTAATTAATTTAAAAGCCTTTATCTGCAGGTGAAGTAAACTCAGATGTCAGAGAACAGTTACCATCCTCAGCTGTTTGCTCTACTTCTCTCCAATGGGTTATCATCAACACTGCATGGATGAGCAAACCACATATGAAGCATATCCTGAAACCATCACAGTTAACAGCCTGATGTTTCCTGGCAAACCAAAATTGATTCTGGGCTGTAAATTGCAGCAGGAGATGCTTAACAAAATGTAGTTTACACAGTGTGAGTAGGGCAGAGCGCTCAGGAGAGCTGCCTAATCAAACATCTCAAAAAACTGTCCCTGCCCAACCACAACACTCAAAACGGATCTAAGCAGCTTGACCCTTTGGAATCACGCAAGTGCTGAACAATTCTTTTTTCAGCAATGTTGTTGCATGTTTACTTTTGCCAGCAATGTAGGCATTTCTGTTAATCTTCTGCTTTGCAAACTCAGAAAAATTAAAAAAAAAGACAGCTCTGTCAGGGTGGCTTCTGTAAGAGCCTACTGAGAGTACGCAGCTCCTCCAGGGAGTGATTTACCCCTTTCTAAGACAGCTAGCTGAGACATGGAATTGCTTTCTGAACTCTCACCATTCCTTGATCAGGAAGCAAGACGAGGTAAGACTCTCAGACAATGCACCTAACTCTTAAACATTCAGCTAGTTGTCTCCTACCCTGAGCAAACGTCAGCTCTGACTCAGGTTGCTCCTTACCATGTATTTCCTCTTTTCTCAGACAGAACAAAAAGAAGAGAGAAAGGCATTTCATCCACTTTGTACACCAGATTACTACCTGTCTGCTGAATTTTGACGTTAGACAGATTCTCCTAATGCTCGGCCTCCATTTTTCCTCCTTTAATGCTATCATATACTCTTAATTACACTCCCACTTTCTTCTATGCTAAATAGATCCACTGTTACTATTTACGGAATTCAGAAGAGATATTTCCAAGTCTATGAGCAGTAAAAAAAGCTTCCTCTGGTATTTGATAAATGAGTAGATACCATATCAGAACAAAAGGAAATATCACGCTTCTGAAGACACGCTCGGCTTTGCCTTGTCAGATCGTCCACATGACTCATTTAAATCTCAAATGTTCTCTGCGGGATTGGCAGGATACCATACACATCTGAGGCTGAGGTAATACTAAAACTTCACAGATAGTCTTTTCGGCCGGGGAGTTCTTCCTGCTATGCATGCATTCCTATTTCCTATGGAAATAGGAATTTGTGGATTATTATTAATAACAGCAAAAATGTGAGCTGAAAATATGAGATGTCAAAATGCATTTTCTCAGGTAAATTTGTACTCAAATTCTAGCGTTACTATTTAAAAAAAAATTAGCTGAAGTATTATCTCTAAGACTAAATATTGATGTAGTAAGATGATCTATGTTTGGTGAGGACTCCACACTTCCTTTGCATAGATTTTGTGTTAAAACTCTTTTTCTCACCAAGTAACCTTTTTTTTTTTTTTTTCAAAAAGATGAGTAAAGGGAAGCTGGTATTCAGCCTAAATTACATCTTTTTCTAAATTCTAGCCAGACAAGGTTATTTTCTCCTCAACTCCAGATATTTCACTAGATGTCAGTATCCTAAGATCATACCCAGCACACTACATATATCTGAGAAACTAAAAGCCCTCCTAAGAAAATTCAGTTTGGAATAAATCTCCAATATAAAAAGAACTTTTTTGCTGCTTCTGTTCCATAATGTTATTTTCTTTTAACACTCAAACCTCATGGGGTCATTACCATTTGGAAAAGATATGAGCCAAAGTTTATCTATCACAGACTAAAAACCAATTTTCTCATGAACTTTACTATGGCAAGGAAAAGAAATTAGAAATAAAGGTTGATGAAGAAGACCAAGTAAGATTTGATATTTTATGTAAAAAAAAAGTCCCAGGGTGATTTGTGGAAATGATAGATGCAAGAAGAAAAATCACATAAAATCTCTGAAAGAAAAATGGTACTGATTTCTAAAGCTAACAGAAAACTTTGTCAAGTAAACTAATGATGGGAGCAAGTTACGCTTATGCTTTCCTTATTACTATTTGGTTTTGAATTAAGCACACTTAATTTATGTGGAATCCTGTTTTTTTAATGTAAATATATTGTTTTTAGGCTGATTTATTACTTCATTTATTTGTTTGTTTGTTTATTTATTACTTTTATTTTCTAAATTGTAAGATCTTTGCAACAGAGGCATTTGTATAGTCTGTATGTTTTTACAGTAGCTTGTACAATGGAGGCCTGACTTATTAAAGCATCTGGGTACTCTAAAATAAACTGATAAATAGGCATCAATATAATGTTCTTCAAAAGGTTAAGATCTGTCAAGAAGTACATACTGAGATTGGTTTTTCTTTTCTCTCTTTTTGCATATGATAGTGCATCTGCATTTTTTGTGAAGGGGACAAAATCCTAAAATGTTCTTAAGACACTTAGCATCATATTTTGCAATATTAACTCCATATGAAAGCAAATAATAGTATGTTGCCTCAGACATTCAAAATATTGGCAGTTACTTCATTAAAATCCATGAGAGTTCTTTAAAGTTGCATGGATTTTTTGATAGATTTTGAGAAATTAAAGTGAAAAATCCATACTAAGTATACAAAACCACATAATGTGATTTATGAACAGATTTTCAATCTGGAACAAGAGGGGGGAAATAAGAGGCAAGGCAAAAAATGGAATAAGAAAGAGATTTAATTGCACTATAAATGAACATTATTATTATACTTCTCAGCCTTAAAGGGAGGAAGAGAACAGTCTACCAGAAAACACAGCATATACTGTAACAAATTAGGTTTTAAGTCACATAAGGAAAAAAAGCCTCAAACATGCGTCATTTGCAAGGGTTTCTTCTCCCTTAATTACAGATATTTGATGTGACATTAAATGACTAAAAGGACCAGATAGTCAGTTTTCATCAGCAAACTTCTAAATAAGATGACAACAATTAGCTTTTGAAGAAATTGTTGTGAGAGGGGGCATTTTTATAAGAAATCCCTTGCTATTGCAACATGGAAATTCTTTGAAATCCTCTCTAGGTCAGTGAGGAAGATTAATACTTTAGCGAGATGTGAAAAATACTAAGAAAAAAGCAAAGGGGGACAGATGTACACAAAGCAGTCTACAATGACTTGAGAGGGAAATCCATGGATCCACATTTTTCATGTATCTTGTCTTTGGGGAACACACATCACAGATGTACACAAAGCAGTCTACAATGACTTGAGAGGGAAATCCATGGATCCACATTTTTCATGTATCTTGTCTTTGGGGAACACACATCACAGATGTACACAAAGCAGTCTACAATGACTTGAGAGGGAAATCCATGGATCCACATTTTTCATGTATCTTGTCTTTGGGGAACACACATGATCAGGTATTTTCAGAAATACCTATTTTCACATCTTGATTTTGATGCCTAATCTGTGACAGTGTCCGGTGTCTATGGTGGGTAGTATAAAAACCAGTATCTAAATTTTCCCCTCTATTTCAGTGTTCTGTATCAATGAGGCACTAACAGCCAAGGGGTTGTATGAGGATCAAAGAGTCAAGTGCCGGTCAAACACCTTGAATATATGAAGTGCAATTTAAAAGCTGAAACACTGTCTGGGCTGGGCCCAAGTAGCCTCATTGAATGGGCTTTACAACACCAGCCGACGCTGGTTTTACAGCACCTGCATTCAGATAGGGCTTTCTGAGGTGGAAAACAACCTTACAATGCCATCCCTCTTTTCCCGCTGAATCTCAAAGTCTGTACACGCCACTGCCGGACACTACATTTCTTGATCGTACAATTTGTTCTTGGAAGACTGTTAATGACAGGTTCTTTGGTACGTCTCTGATTCACCTACTGAAAGAGAACAACCACCTGTAAAATTGATTCAGATTTATTTGTTTGCATTAAGACTTTGTAATTATGTAATTACGTCTGTCCTAGAATATATTGTGTAATCACTCCCATGGATTTTTGCTCACCATCCTCAATGTAGTGATTCAAGAATTAGTTTTGCATTAAATGCCTTCTTTATCTTATTAATGAATTCCTCCAAAGGTAATTTTGAACTTTAGCCTTTTCAATTAAGGTGTTAAGCAAGAAAAAGTATCCTACTTTATGCATTAAATGGCATACCAAATAATTGCTCTAATTAAAACTTATCATCCTTTGAAGAAGCTTCAGCATTTTTGTTCACTTGCAGTATTTTTGTTCACCTGCAGTGCTTGCTCTAGCTGCTTCAGTTTTCAGAACTAAAATGATCATGCTGTCAGCTTTGATCACCGCAGATACTTTCCAGGTTTCGCTCTTCCCAGGAATATAAACTTTAAACTTAACTTAGATGAATTGCATTTATTCATAACGCCTTGACCATTTCTCTACCAGCCAAAATAGACAATTTAGGCAGCATGGAATATTTAAACCCTTTATGCTTACTTCACTTTTTCCAAAGGATGTCTAAGGCCTCTCCCTCGCGTCACAGAGCAGTCATTTTAAATAGTGCTTCCTAAAGAGAAGGCTCCATGGTAGCAATCTCTGCACTATGGAGAGATGTAGTTTTAAGTAAAAATGAAAGGGATTATTTGCTGAACACTTTTGTCTGGATGATGAAGTTGTTTGAACTTTATTTGAGGAAAAAAAGATAATAGCATAGTTTTACCTGAATATCCTAGATTTTTTCCTTAAAATTAATTACCTATACATGTTGCAGTTATGTAATGTAAATTACATGTTCCATTAGACTTCCCCAGTCTTAAAAACATGGGGAAAAAGGGAACTCCCCTGTAAAAAAAAACAACCAGGAGCCATTCCTTGAAATTCATCTTGCAGTTTTCTAGTTCTCATCCCCTTCATGGCCCAAGCAACACACGTCACCCCTTGCTATTTACACCCTTTAAGTTCTGCAGTACATTACTGCCAATTGTGACATGTCGACGGACAGCATCAGTCCTCACAAACACAAATGAAATGATTAATTTCAAAACAGCAGTGCCTAGAAAGAAACTTTGACAGACTTGGAGATTTTCCCACTATCACCCAGGAAATCTCTTGCAGAGCAAGAAAAGAAACCCAAAACTTTCAGCCAACTTTTTGATGCCATTTTAACAATAAAGTGCCCAAAACTAAACACAAGGAGTACTGGCTTCATTAATGCCACAACTATAAGACCCTACCCCCTGATGGAGCTCTGTGAAGTATGGATTCTACATGCTTTCTGCTCCTTTGGCTGAGCACTGAGCACAGACTCTAAGGGCAGGCAGTAAATGTGGCAGGAGAAAGCCGAGAAACAGCACGGCTTCTAATTTGTGTAGTAGCTCCATCTACCCAAGTGGAGTTTCCTTATAAAGACCCCCTGCCTAAAAAATGTTCTGCACGGTTTTGGAAAACAATATTCAGCGCCTGTGGTGAATAGTTGTAAACCAGGAGCATGTCAGAGTCTATGGAAAGAGCGTTGCTGAAGGTGAGCTACTGCAGCTTAATGTTATTGTATGCATCATTATCACCCACACAAACCTTTTGATGGATGGATGAATAATTCCTGTGTGTGGGGTGTGGGAAAGTAACACCAAGTGATGGATTTCACCAGCATAAATATCACCAGCAATTAGTTGGAACGGTTAAATAAAAAAAAAAAAAAAAAAAAAAAAGAAAAAAGACAGTACAGTCAACACTTCAATTTGGAAATACATTAATTTTTAGGTAAGTAATTCTAATTGAGAGTTTGATATACCATGACATGAGAGCCTTCAGAATGGGATGAAGTTTGCTCTATCTTTACAATGATTGCAAAAGGGATGCATAAATGATGAAACATCTTTCAAAGAAGGACAATGAAGAATACCTTTTTGCTAATACAGAATATGAAAATCCTTGTGTAATGTGATCTCCATATAGACTGTCCTTCACAAATGATTGTCCTGGTTTCAGCCAGGATAGAGTTGGTTTTCTTCACAGAAGCTAGTGTGAGGCTGTGTTTTGAATCTGGGATGAGAAAACATGCTGATGTTTTGAGCTGTTCCTAAGCACTCAAGGACAGTCCAGCTTCTCATGCTGGGCTGCCAGCGAGCAGGCTGGGGGTGCATGGGGAGCTGGGAGGGGACACAGCCGGGACAGCTGACCCAGGCTGGCCAAAGAGATACTCCAAATCCAAAACATAGCCTCACACTGGCTTCTATGAAGAAAATTAACTCTATCCTGGCTGAAACCAGGACAATGATCCAATGAAATTCTCCATACCCAGTATTTGGCCAGCAAATGTTATTATAGATAAAATCTATGTATATCATAACCCACACAGTACATAGCTATAATACAGGATGTCTCAATATCTGCCAACCACAGGCAGAAGGCCCAGAGAGCTCTTCTTTCAGAACAGCCACTGATATTCCTGCCTAACAACAAAATTATGCCTATTTTTCTTTAAAAATAGAGCCTTTTCCAGAGGATTAAGACATACACTGCTGCTATTCTTCACTAACTCAACTCACTCAAACTTTCGTTCTTGGTACGTATCATGCTTTGTAAGAAATACCAAAGTAATCTATACAGTGTTTCTTAAATTTTACCAATATATTCCAGGTTTCTCTGCAACCTGTAGTATGAAATATGGCTATAAACCACTTGTCTCTCTATCAAGAATTGTTCTACTTGCGGATAACTGGAAAAAGACGAAATGAGTGGCCAGAAAATGGAAGCAGAAAGTGGAAATTGCTGATGGAGGATCTCTGTGTCACTGAATCACAAGAGTGATTTCTAAAGACAGAACAGAGAAGGAGTTGGTAAATCTTGAACATTGGTGGAAGTCTCCTATGGTAGATGTTAAGCAGGGCCTGCAGTCAAGGGCTAAATGATAAAGCATCACAGCAGGCCAAACTGGCTTGAGGAGGACTTTAAAAGCCTTTATTGAAGGATGGAACTGACTTTAAAGACATGCAGTTCTGAATCTGTATATACACATGTAATGAGAGAAAGAAGAAAACAAAACAGATCTTCTTGATGTAAAAATAAACAGATGTGCCCGAAGAACAGTTCAGCAGTTTCGTGTCTTTTAAAGGTCTTATTTTGGTATGAAATCAGAGTATTGGAACAACAAATCATATTTTAGGAATTTCATGGGGTTTAACTGTTTGATGTTGTATGGCATATTCTCTGAAATAATTGTTAGAAGTTGATAAATAAATAAACAAATAGAAGCATCATATCGTTGCTTAGGTTGTACAAGTACAAGATTAAACATTCCCCATTGGCTTCATGCTTCCTCCAATGCAATCTATATACCATCAATGCCCTTTTTGGAAAAAAAAAAAAAACAACCCACCCAAAACCAACAAAAAACCAACACCCCGCTAAAAACATTTCTAGGGCAGCACATAGGCTATTTTCAAGCGTGCTACAATGTATGTATAAAACAGTACATAACTACATTATGCTTACTTGGTCTTATACTGAGTACACATATTAGCTAAACGATTAAGTTACATTAGGTATTGTGCTGGTAGATGAGGCTTGGGAATCCTTTAAGAGATGCACTGACAGTTGTGAATTGCATTTCGTGGAACACAGGGCCATTTAGGAGGGGCTGCACATACAGGTCCTTGGTGTCCAGATGGCTGCAACACACTGGCTTCTGGAAAAAGGTGTTTGAAGGTACTATTTCTGTTAGGCATTAGCTTTTGACAACCTCTGTTTTTCAACTGAAGGTTGTAATTTTTTTTCTTGGTTTGGTTCGTGAAGTTTATGTGGCACCTCCAAATTCTTTCCATCAATTTTGGGAATAATGAAACTCCAGCCCCACTTCACTTCTTGTTCCATAGGCACATCCCTTGCATTTATTTGCTATCCTTAAAACTGTGAAGGCCCTTGAGCTCAAGACAGATGGCATGGTCTATTTAGTTACCAAATGTTCATCTGAGAAATTCGGTTAGTGAAGGGGGATTACATGCAGTTAGACCTAGATTTTAACAGGTTACTGACTCCATTGAAAACAATATTTCAATTCATACCTTATGGATGTTCTTATTTAAGAAAAACAACAATTATTTGTATCTTTTAGAGCAAGGAGGAAGAAAGCAATCTTTAATTATATTATATGCTATAAATATTATACCTTAAATCATCAGAAAGAAGGTGGATATATTTAAGAATGAGAAATCAAATTCCCATTTTTCCAATTTGGATTAGCAGAACTGTGCTTACTGTTGCAATTGTGGTTTTTGATGCTTCATTTATAACCCAAAATGCAGTTTGGTATTGAAAATATGTGTATACACACACATAATCTCTCTCTTTATAATATATACTTATACAGTATGAGGCAAGCAGTTGAAGCAATACATACAGTACATGAACGTATTGGATTTGTGTGGCAAGGGTTTGATAGCGGTGGGGGTTGCAGGGGTGGCTTCTGTGAGAAGCTGCTAGAAGCTTCCCACATGTCCGATGGAGCCAGTGCCAGCCGGCGACAAGAGGGTCCCACCGCTGGCCAAGGCCGAGCCCATCAGCGACGGTGGCAGCGCCTGTGGGGAACAGAGTTAAGAAGGGGGAAAAAATGTCACGCAGCATGTGCAACCGGAGAGAGGAGTGGGACGATGTGAGAGGAACAGCCCTGAGACCCCCCGGCCAGGGCAGCAGGAGGGGCAGGAGGGGCTCCAGGCGCC
>NW_010515406.1:107451-134233 GCF_000687285.1 Phaethon lepturus
GCAGGACCTCAGCCCCCATGGAGAGAGGAGCCCCGGCTGGAGCAGGTTTGCTGGCAGCACCTGGGACCCCGCGGGGGCCGGGCTGGAGCAGCCTGTTCCTGAAGGATGGCACCCGTGGGGGACCCAGGCTGGAGCAGCCTGTTCCTGAAGGATGGCACCCGTGGGGGGACCCAGGCTGGAGCAGTCTGTGAAGATCTGCAGACCATGGGAAGGACTCCTGTTGAAGAAGTTCCTGGAAAACTGTGTCCCATGGGAGGGACCCCAGGCTGGAGCAGGGGAAGAGTGTGAGGAGTCCTCCTCCTGAGGAGGAAGGAGCGGCAGAGACAGCGTGTGGTGAACTGACCACAACCCCCGTTCCCCATCTCCCTGTGCCACTCTCGGGGGGAAGGTGGTAGAGAATTCAGGAGCAAAGTTGAACCTGGGAAGAAGGGAGGCGTGGAGGGAAGATGTTTTAAGATTTGGTCTTATTTCTCATTATCCTACTCTGATTTTGATCGGCAATAAATTAAACTAATTTCCCCACGTCGAGTCTGTTTTGCCAATGATGGTAACTGCTAAGTCATCTCCCTGTCCTTATCTCAACCCATGAGCCTTTCATTATATTTTTGCTCCCGGGTCCAGCTGAGGAGGCGGAGTGACGGATAGAGGAGCTTTGGTGGGCACCTGGCATCTAGTGCATGTCAACCCACCACAGTGGCAAACAACAGCAGCACAGCTTAAAACTCTTGATAGCAAATAGTCCTGCCACTTGTTTTGAGATTTGTGCTGTATTCTGATAATTTCCTTTTGGCCATTAGATGTCTGTCTTCTTATTACAAGTTCATTGCATTTGAGTTTTCTTCTTCCTTTCTTAGGCACAGAAGCACTTTGCTTCCCCTTACCTCTCTATTTTGAGTCAGTTCCCCCCAGGTATATACACTACTTATGCATTTTTAATGATGGTATTCCTACAGTTTCTAAGCTCCATAATAAAACATTTATGCGCAATATCGTGTAGATCAGAGAGTCTTTCCTGTGCCTACACAACAGATTAGATGATTGGTTTTAAACTTAAAAGGTAGGTTTGGGGAAAGCTATTTTTTTTCCATACTCCTTGTGGATCTGGTCAAAGAAGCTGAAAAAGCAGCTACCTATATGAAACACTTCTCTAGGGTAGAGTTTAGATGATTGTTATTTTTGGACTCCTGGGATTTCCTATTCCTCAGACCCAGTATTTCAAACTGCAGGCCCTGTCTTGCACGGTTTTAGAACTATTATTTTAAATCTGATTTGAGCTGATGGAACTGCAATCACAATATGAACTAGCTGACTCTTACCTGTCTTAAAGACAAAGTTACCTTGGTTTCATGAGAAAAAAAAGTGTTGTTAAACTAAAAAGACAGAGAGCAACAGTAGGTATCCATATACAGATTCTTCATTAAGTTAATGAAATTGGCTTAAAAACAGTGCAAGTTAGGGCAAAAATCCCTTTTGGAAACAAGAGCTAAATCAAGTTTATAGTAAAGATAGAAACATCAATCCAGCAGATGGGTTTCACCTTCATTTTTCACATTCTACTCCCAAGCAAAGAGTTGTGGGAAAAAAATGAAACAAAATATAAGATTATGCATACTTTTGATAGCAGTACACAATTGAAATTCCTGTCGTTCTATTGACCTTCCTTGACTGGAAATGCCCTGAAGGACAGAGAGGAAGATATTCTGGCATTATCTGCCAGCTCATTCCATAGAAAGCAGACTGTGTTTCACCCTGGACTGAGCTACCAGGTTGCTCTGTGACCCAGAGTTCTTCGCTGTAAAGCCCGTGCCTCAATTTATTGATGTTTTACAAATGGAATAATAACAAATGGAATAATGGCACTCATCCACCCATTTAAGGGTCTCTAAGGAAAAAAAATTTTTTTTTTTTATTCTACAATCTTGTTGAGATTTCTGGTTCCCTTTCAGGCATTTCAGTATCTTAAAAATTTGGGTGGTGCATTTGTTTTGGTTTTTTTATCTTCTAAAAAACAAAACGGACAGTTAAATTTCACATCACGTAGTGACTGAATTGAAAGAGTCTTAAAAATGAATGAAGATAACGGAATATTACTTAAAAAAGCAGGAAAAATAGAAAAGCAGGCTAAAGAAACAATTTGAGTTGTGACTTCAATGGGGTAGTTAATGATTCACATTAGCTTGGTAAAGGAATTTGAAATAGACAATCAATGCTTTGATGTGTTTTAACCACAGTAAACAGTAATCGTATCTCAAGCGGTATGGTTGAAAGGAAGCCTTGGGGAAATTAGACCACTGAGCCCATCAGAAGCACGGGGCAGAACATTTTAAAATCACTTTAAAAGTATAATTTAAACTACACTAATGGACAAAAGTAATTTCTGCTATGTACTTTGCAAATGGAAAGGCTACACTGGCCTAAGTTGCTGATGGTATTTCCTCTGAAAATGACAATATATTCTGCTTTAATCCCCTTTTCTTTTGCTTCAGAGTTTTACAGGTTGATAAGTTGAGTGTCATTTGGCAATTCTGCACTGGGAAATCTCTCTGCCAACAAGTCAAAATTTGTTTCCATATCTTTTCCTGCCTGAATAGAGATTTGCAACAATTGGGTGGCCTTCCAGTACATTTCAGTGGTTTTAATAACTAAGTCAGCCCTCAGAAGAAAACACTGTCGTGTTAAAAAAATACATCAGTAAACATACTTCAGGGAGCTGATCTACCTGAAGTCTCTCTCATTCTTTCAGAGGTTACTTTGGGTTTTTTTGGAAGTAATTTGGACCTAAGTGTTGTCTCTCTTGCTCCCTTACCCCACACAAAAATTCTGTCCACTGACTTCAGTGACACTCTCATCTTCGGCTCTCTTGAGCTGCTGGCTAAAGGCCATCTGAAATTATCCCAGTGGAGATACAGAATAAGCCATGTGAGCATGGTGGGTTTCCCGGTGCCCTTCGCCAATTTATTACTCTGTGGCCAGAAGGACAATCAAGTTCTAGACTTCACTACAAAGAAAAAAAAATATGCAGATGCTCAGCTTAACAAAGCACGAAGATCCCAGCAATACACCTTGGCAGTGTACCGTGGCACATGCAGCAGAGGAACCTGTAATACTCTCTTCTGGGTATTAAATACCAGAATACTGGCTTCGATAGGGCTTTTCCAATGCTGATGATATGCTTAAGTCAGTTAACTCGGTGGCTCAGACCCAAATGCAGGTCTTTCAAGCCTACCTTCAGTGAACACACACACGGTGGTTAAATTGCTGCTAACTTGGGCAAAAGAGAACCAAAACTGGAAATCTGTCAAATGTGAGAGCTCTTCAGAGGGAAAAAACCACAAATCATGGCTTCACACCAGAACACATTCTTTATCTGTGTCTCCTATAAATATTAGAAAAAGTTTTCCAGAAGACATTCGGAGAGGAATTCAATGTATGTCACAGCATCAATATACATAATATTATAGCTGATTTAATACTTTATTCTCTGAGTAGAAAGTAATAGAAGATACTTCTTGAATAGAACACAACCTTTAGAGACGGCAAGTGTTTAAGTGGGAATCCCATATAATAGTATACCACAGGAAAATTAAAAGATGGAGGGTGTAGTTACTCCTCTAAAGCTTTTCTTTCCATTTTGGGGAAGAAGGACTTGTTCTTCCCACTACTGCTCTCTCAGTGACTTACGACAAGAGTATCATACGACACAGTAAAGTGCCATACTCTCTGGTTCTTTCTATCCCATTTCCCAGTTCACAGGAAAGAAGAAGATGGATTAATGAAGAGGCAAAGAAAAGACAAAGATTGGAGAAGAAACATAAAGTTCAGACAAGGGATGGTAGGTAAAGAGAGGCCAACTGAATGAGGAGTTAGGACAATAAACGGACTGTTGCAAGGGGTTTACAGCGAGGTACCTATTGAAAGTAAGATACTACATTCTGTATTTTGACTCTTTTGTTGCATGCATGTATTTCTCAGTGATGGTACCATCCCTGAATGCTGTTAACACCACCTATCCCTATTTATACGGGGTTTTTTGTTAAATTCACATACTAAGGGATGCTCAGTGGCCATTTGGTGGCAGTTGCTGCTAACACATCTCATACACTGTACAACGTTCCTGAGATTTATACCACATTTAATTTACTGATTTCACTGTCATAGAAGCATGGCAGGAATTATCCAGTCAAGGTGTTATTTTGCCTATTTCATATGCCAAATATTTATAGGTGTTTTAAGAAGCATTAATATTTCAACAGATTAGTAAGTTTAATATCATCAGATCCCAAACTCCCAAATAAAACTGAAAGCCATTTTAGTTATCACAGAAAAGACAAAACAACCCTGCTGACAGTTTAGATAAAAGGATGCACTTATATGTACAGAGTTACACACTGCTCACAAGCACCGCTAGTAATATACTAAGAACATTCCCATATTATTACTAACACTTCATCTCCTTTTACTGACAAAAATATAAAGTGATGTGACTTCTATTCAGAAGTTGAAAGACATAACATAAAAGCAATTTGGGGTTTATCAACATAACTCAAACGTGTAAAACTGGAATAGTAATTTCTTGTAAATTCAGATTATATGTTAGCAATACTAGCACTCTTAATGAATAAACAGCAGCAGCATTTTCAAAGTTACCTTCCTTTTTTGAAAGTCTTGTTTATTGGCTAAGAATCAATTTTGATGTTTTAGTGCTTGAATTTACTGATAGGTGTTTAAGTCTCTTTGATCCTTACCTTAAGTCTGTTGAAATGAAGACGAGTCATTTCAGTAACTCCCATTAATTTGTGAGGCTGCAAAAGCTCAATGACTAATTATTTCTTTATTCATAACTTAAACCAAATATAAATAGCAAGATCTCAAATTATCCTAGCATACATTGTTTTGATGGAGGTTTTTGAACACTGAATTTATCAGCAGCTGTCTAGCCTGTTGCTAAAGGGCCAGATACAAAATCTAAACATGCTCTCACTGGAGGCATTTAAAAAAAAGAAGTGTTAACACCCTACTCAGGGATATAACATGCAAGACCAAGTTGCACTGAACTTTTTTTTTTTTCTGGCAAACTGAGCAGCAAGTTCAGAATGCATCTCATGTCCTCTAGTGTAACTCTGATGGCACAAAACTGCTTTCCAAGTGTTCTGACTTCCCTAAGAGTGCATATTTTTCTTTCTTTCTTCAAGTTGATCGGTTTTCATTTTTTAAAGCTGTTCATCTGATATTTTATCTAGATTGAGAAACAAACTTAGGTCTATTTGTTTGTTTCTCCTAGAGGTGCTTGCAACATCTTCCTAATCAATAAAAGATGCATACTTCATTAGCATACACTTTATTTTCTTTCCTCAACAGTCACTTAAATGTTAATGAAATTGAATCCAACCCTATCTTGAGGTTTTCTCTTTAAGATAACTCCTACATATTGTTGCAATTTACCAATTTGGTTTCAGTTTCAAGACAGACCAGTCTTTTATTCAATATACTGTAGGCAATTACAGTAGATATCATATGTCTTATTCTAAAACAGGAATATTACACTGAAAGCTCTGTTGGTTTAGATTCCCTTCCCTACCAGCCTCTATGAGTTACTGGAGCTGCAGATCACAGTCGAGCCAGTCAGTAGAGAAACTGTCCTGGCTATTGGTATTTAAACTGGAGCATTTTATGTCACTGAAAATTAATCCCAAATGTGGGAGTGTTGTCAGCTCTGAGTATAATTTGGCATATACTTATCCTAGTATAGAATGTCCTTAGGGATTCGCTTCCACTACTTCATACATTGGAGTTGTAATTACACCCTGCAAGTATCACAGCATACAAATCTTCCAAGCAAGAGCCTGTAATTACAATGTTGTGAAAATTCTGCTGTTCAGTAGTACAAATTACCATTGAACATTTTTGTGCAAGTTAGTAGAAAAATCACTGGTACAGCCAAACTAAGAAGAAAAAAAGGTGGCTTCACATGACCTTTACACTTTACCTTCTCTGTGTTGCAGACATCCAATTGCCCCACATTATTACATGATGATGCAATAAACTCATGCAGAAATTATGAGCCAGACAGTGAGTATGAGGAAGCAATTACAGTAATTCATTTTGTAATGAATATATGTCACACATAGTTTTGTCAATGTTAAGCTTCTTTTGCTGCAAGGTGTCCAAAACAGAGTTCAATATACTCCATAGCCTAGCAACTGCAAGACCATGTTTCATTTTAGCAATAGCACTTTGACAGCAGAGAACATACAAAGGAAGTTCCTACAGCTAGAAAAAACTCAGTGAAGGCACAACATAGAGTAGAAAAATAGTCACCACTGATAAACAGGAAGCTTTGGGTGGGTGAAGCAAAAACCAAACCAAAACCATGCTGCTGTAGCCAGGTTAAGACTCTTTTAAGCTCTAGACAATAGCTCCAAAAAGGGGATACAGATCAGGCATTCTATCAAAAGCTGACAGCAGCTGACCTGAACTTAATTCAAATAACCCAGTTTAAAAAGAAAGTTCCTGCATTCAGAAGACTTCTATGGTGGGCAGAGCCCTGCCTTCCTAACCAAATACACAGTTTGTCTTTTCCAGATAAACTTTCAAGTACAAGTTGAGCTTGGAAAGGGTATTAAGTTCAGACAATATTTTAATAGCCTGCACTAGCTAATGTTTTAATTAAAAGGGGCAGTATGTTTAGAACTGTCTTCTAAACCAGAGAACACATAGATTCAATAAAATTTCAAAAAAGTCAGAAAAGGCAACATTGGGTTAATTTTAGATGTGCGACAGTGTTCCACATCCCAGTGCAAACATCTACCAATCTTTCCACAGTGTGTTTTTCTCCCTTGTGAGTGGCATGGGAGTGGCATACACAGATTTTTCATGGACTGAAGTCACACATAAATTTCCCAATGCTAATACAATCTTCAGTTTGCTATATTAGTTTCATGCATGCTTTCAGCTAGTGGGATACAGTCCAAATCCTTTGTGGAAGAAGTAGGAAACTGTGGCTGACTGCCAGGCACCCACCCAGCTGCTCTCTTACTCCCCACCCTCAACAGGAAAGGGAAAGAAAATAAAATGAAAAAGCTCATGGGTCGACATAAAGGCAGGGAGATGGCTCACCAATTACTGCCACAGGCAAAACAGATGCGACTTGGGAAATGAATTCAATTTATAGCCAATTAAAAATAGAGTAGGATGGCGAGAAACAAAGACAAACTGAAAACACTTTCCCCCAAACCCTACCCTTCTTCCCAGGCTCAACTTCATTCCCTCATTCTTGACTCTTCTACCTGCCCACCAGCGGTGCAGGGGAATGGGGAACGGGGGTTGTGGTCAGTCCATAATGATTCATTTCTGCTGCTCCTTCCTTCTCCTACTGTTCCCCTCCTCCAAGGAGGGGTTCCTCTGATAGGATGAAGTCCTTCACAAACTTCTCTAACGTGAGTCCTTCCCACCGGCTGCAGTTCTTCAAGAACTGCTCCAGTCTCGGTCCTTTCCATATACAGTGCTTCAGGAACAGACTGCTCCAGTGTGGATCCCTCATGGGGCCGCAGGTCCTACCACAAAACCAACTCCTGCATGGGATGCTCTCCAAGGACCACAGCTCCTGCCAGGTGCCTGCTCCAGTATGGACTTTCCATGGCCTGCAGCGTCCTTCAGGGCATTTCCACCTGCCCTGACATGGGGTCCTCCAGGGGCTGCAATGTGGATATCTGCTCCACCATGGCCCTCCGTGGGTTGCAGAGGGACAACCTGTGTCACAGTGGTCTTCTCCATGGGTTGCAGCTGAATCTCTGCTCTGGAGCCTGGAGCACGTGTTCCCCGTCTTTCTTCTCTGGCCTTGGTGTTTGCAGGGCTGTTTCTCCCACATTTTTCTTACTCCTCTCTCTCACAGCTGCTGTGCAGTGTTTTTCACCCTTTCTTAAATAGGTTATCATAGAGGTACCAGCAGCATCCACACAGCGGTGCCCCACAGGGGGCCGGGTGGAGCTGGCTGGCACTGGCTGTGTCCCTGACAGGGCAGCCCTGGCCTCTCCTCACAGAGGCCACCTCCGCAGCCCTCGCTGCCAGTGCCTGGGCATGGCCACCCGATACAGAAACAAAAAGAACAAAGGTGATAAGCTATGATATATAGAAGGCTTTAAAAAAAAAATATTATCTTTTCTCTTGACAAAGCAATAGTTTGAGAGTTCAGCTCAAGAACGTTCACAGTGACTCAACTGCCTGTTTTACTATACCTCATTAAAAAAGTAATTTTACTTGGACAGAAACAAATTGACATATTCGATTAAGTGATTCCGAAAAATCAAACAAAGAATTTGAGGGAAACTAGGCAGGCTTAAGGTACATAGTTCAAAATATCTGCATTCACCACTCTATGATAAATGGTATGTTATGATGTCATCCCATTAGGTAGTACCATAAGCTTAGAATTTCACTTGAACGCGAGAGAAAAAAATGGATCAAGAATTAGGGCATGTAGGTAGACAACATCAAAAAGTATTTCAAAAACTCTTAAGCATACACTTGAGCATGAAATTAACTTCATTACACCTTGTCTTTCAAAGTAAGTGGAAAACCACAATTAATTTAGTTCTTTCCATCAAAGGGTCATTTAATTTATCCTCTCTATTGAGGTCTGAGCCAAAAGACTAAAACCAACAGGTATTGAAACTTCTGGACAGAACAGAACATTAAAACTGTGAAGTCGCTGCTGGCAGAAGCTATACACAGTGTAACTGGAACATAATCCCAGAAAGTAAAATTAATTTTCTAGTAATATTACAAGAATTTAGAGAAAGACTGATGTGTCTAAGGCAAAAGCATGCTCCTCATGTTAGACGTCTTCTTCCTAAGGGTATCATTTACACAATGTCAAATAATTTGGCACTGATGGGACCTGGGTTTGTTTTTCTATTCTTTGTTACAGTAGAATGAAAGTCAAAGTAATGCTTATCTGTCACACCCAGTAGAATAGACTATTTCAGTTGGAAGGGAAAGTGGGAACCTTCTAATCCAACTGCCTGACCAATTCAGGGCTGACCAAAAGTTAAAGCATGTTACTAAGGGCATTGTCCAAATGCCTCTTAAACACTGCCAGGCTTGGGCCATCGACCACCTCTCTAGGAAGCCTGTTCCAGTGTTTGACACCCTCTCGGTAAAAAAATGCTTCCTCATGTCCAGTCTAAACCTCCCCTGGCGCAGCTTTGAACCCATGGGTCCTATCACTAGATACCAGGGAGAAAAGATCAGTGAACAGGTTTACACTTGTTCGTTTTGTTTATGTGCTCTGAAAATATTATTTTCTTCCTTAGTTTCTTGTTTCTACCACTAGTAATCCTGTTTTGTGGTACTTAGTCTTTCTTACAGTGATGTTGAGATAAATCTTAAAATCCTATTTAAATAAGTAAACCTTTCTTGATATTTTAAAGATTTCTGATGTTGTGACAAGTGATACTAATTTATCCACAGTTAATTTTTATTCTGAGTAGTTTTATGGATAAATTTCAGTACTGTATTCATTATTAATTTGTAACTCAAGAATGTTGCACACATGACTAAACCACCTGGGGCAAAACGAAAGTGACATGAATTAGCTCATTTTGTTTGAAAGGTATTGATATTCTTTTTAGACATACATAGAGGTTATTTAGAAAATATGTAAATAATTTACTTTATTTCAAGGAGGAAACTCCCTGAGGTCTAGGCAACATCAGTCTCATAACTACTGTTTGGAAAAATGCAGTGATTGTATAGATTGGTCAAGCAAAAGATCATTTATCAGATATCAATAGATATTTTTACTGAAGTCAGGCCTATTTTGAGCTACAAAAGAGGAAATTATGTGATTAAAACTTACTGTTATCCTTGGCCCAGTGCTGATGAGCCAATCAATGACAGTACAGCGCAAGATTTAAAGGAAATGTTATTCCAAAATGCATGGTGTCTGTTGTATTTGCACATCAAAGGCTTCTGTACCGATGGTCAACCTAGTCTAACTATATACTATGTTACTGTTGGAAGAAAAATAAATACAGAGGACAACAGCAGCTTTTAGGCAATATTCTGATTTCCTTCTCAGTCTCCTGTAACTTGGATCTTAATCAAAACCCCAGGATATAATGCAAAAAATTTAAAGTTTTAAAGTAACTCTGTGTTCTCTCTATGCTCAGAGCTACCTTAATCATAGAACCAGAGCATGGTTTGGGTTGGCAGATCATCTAGTCCCATGGCCAGGGACATCTTTCACTAGATCACGTTGCTCAAAGCCCCAGCTAACCTGACCTTGAGCACTTCCAATGATGGGGCATCCACAGCTTCTCTGGGCAACCTGTTCCAGGGTCTCACCACAGAAAATTTCTTCCTTATACCAAATCTATAAATAAAAACTACCCTCTCTTAGTTTAAAACCATTGCTCCTTGTCTTATTGCTACAGACCTTGGTAAAAAGTCTTTCTCCATCTTTCTTATAAACCCCCTTTACATATTGAAAGGCAGTGATAAGGTCTCCCCAGCACGTTCTCTTCTCCAGGCTGAAAAACCCCAACTCTCTCAGCCTTTCTGTATAGGAGAGTTATCCCAGTAGACTGATCATCTTTAAGGATGCTTTCCATAGAGCGTAAAGAGCTCTCGATCCCCAGGTGTAAGAAATCAGGAAAGAAAGGCAAGAGGCTGAGTTGAAGGCATGATTGAGTTGAGATCTGCTGGGCAAACTAAAGGGCAAGAAGGAAATGGACAGGTGGTGGAAGCAGGGACAGGTATCCTGGGATGAGTACAGGGACGCTGCCCCGTTGTGTAGGGATGAGGTCAGGAGGGCCAAGGCGTGTCTAGAGCTGAACTTGGCAAGGGATGCAAAGAATAATAATCAGGGTTTCTAGAGGTATATCAGCCAGAAATGGAAAAGGTCAAAGAAAGCGTACCACGCTTCATGACCAAGAGTGGCATACTGGTAACAATGGATGAAGAGGAGGCTGAGGTACTCAAAGACTTCTTTGCCTCAGTCTTCACTGGCGGTGTTTCTTCCCACACCTCTCGAGTGGATGGACTGCAAGATGGGAACTGGGGGAGCAAGTCCCTCTCACTGTAAGAGAAGATCAGGTTTGACACCACCTGAGAAACCTGAACGTGCACAGATCTATGGGACCAGATGAGATGCATCAGAGAGTCCTGAGGGAATTGGCTGATGTAGATGCCAAGCCACTCTCCATGGGATTTGAAAAGTCCTGGCAGTCAGGGGAAGTGTTTGCACCCATTTTTAAAAAAAGGTAGCAAGGAGGACCCTGCGAACCACCAAGCTGTCAGCCTCACCTCTGTGTCTGGGAAGATCATGGAACAGATCCTCCTAGAAGCTATGCTAAGGCACATGGAGGACAGGACAGTGATTCGAGACAGCCAGCAAGGCTTCACCAAGGGCAAGTCCTGCCTGACCAACCTAATGGCCTCTATAATGGAGTGACCACATCAGTGGACAAGGCAAAAGCTACTGGTGTCATCTATCTGGACTTCTGTAAGGCCTTTGACATGGTCCCCCACAACATCCTTCTCTCTAAATTGGAGAGACATGGTTTTGATGGGTGGATGAGGAATTGGTTGGATGGTCACACCCAGAGGGTAGTGGTCAATGGCTCAATGTCCAGGCGGAGACTGGTGACGAGTGGTGTCCCTCAGGGGTCTGTACTGGGACCAGTACTCTTTAATATCTTCATCAATGACATCAACAGTGGGATCAAGTGCACCTTCAGCAAGTTTGCAGACAACACCAAGCTGAGTGGTGTGGTTGACAGGACTGGGGGATGGGATGTCATCCAGAGGGACCTGGACAAGCTGGAGGAATGGGCCCAGGTGAACCTCAAGTGGTTCAACAAGGCTGCATGCAGAGTCCTGCACCTGGGTCAGGGCAACCCCCGGTACCAGTACAGGCTGAGGGATGAAGGGATGGAGAGCAGCCCTGCCAAGAAGGACTTGGGGTACTGGTGGATGAAAAGCTGGACATGAGCCGGCAATGTGCACTCACAGCCCAGAAGGCCAACTGTATCCTGGGCTGCATCCAAAGCAGCGTGGCCAGCAGGTCGAGGAAGGGGGTTCTGCCCCTCTGCTCCGCTCTGGTGAGACCTCACCTGGAGTCCTGTGTCCAGCTCTGGAGCCTTCAGCACAGGAAAGACATCGATCTGCCACCAAAATGATCAGAGGGATGGAACACCTCTCCTTATGAAGAAAGGCTGAGAGAGTTGGGGTTATTCAGCCTGGAGAAGAGAAGGCTGCAGGGAGACATTACTACAGCCTTTCGATACTTAAAGGGGGTTTATAAGAAAGATGGAGAAGGACTTTTTAGCAGGGCCTGTACTGATAGGACAAGGGGTAATGGTTTTAAACTAAAAGAGGGTAGACTTAGATTTGATATAAGGAAGAAATTTATTGCAATGTGGGTGTCCAGCCACAGGAAGGCTGCACATTCTTCAAGAAGGAAATCTTAAAGGCGCAGGAGCAGATGGTCCCCATGTGCTGTAAGACGAGTTGGCAGGGAAGACAACTGGCCTAGTTGAACAGGGAGATTTTGCTGGGACTCAGGATAAAAAGGAGAGTTTATCACCTTTGGAAGAAGGGGTAGGCAACCCAAGAAGAGCACAAGGATCTCGTTAGGTCATGCAGAGAAAATTAGAAAGTCAAAAGCCCAGCTAGAACTCAATCTGGCCACGGTCATAAGGGATAACAGAATCTCCATCCCTTGTTGGATGTGTGTGGGAACACTGTCACCAAGGATGAGGAAAAGGCTGCGGTACTTAATGCCTTCCTTGCCTCAGTCTTTAATAGCCAGACCAAGTATACTGAGGCTATTCAGGTCCCTGAGCTGGAAGACAGGGATGGAGAACAGCATAAACTCCCCATAATCCAGAATGAAGCAGTTAACAACCTGCTATACCATCTGGATACCCACAAGTCTATGGGGCCTGATGGGATCCACCCAAGAGTGCTGAGGCAGCTGGTGGAGGAGCGTGCCAAGAACAGGGGAGGTCCCAGACAACTGGAGGTTTGCCAGTGGGACGCTCATCTACAGGAAGGGCTGGAAGGAGGATCCGGGAAACCACAGGCCTGTCAGCCTGACCTTGGTATCAGGGAAGATTATGGAGAGGTTCATCTTAGAGGGCGCTCACAGGTCATGTGCGGGACAACCAAGGGATCAGGTCCAGCCAGCATGGGTTCATGAAAGGCAGGTCCTGCTTGACCAACCTGATCTCCTCCTATGACCAGGGGACCCGCCTAGTGGATGAGGGAAAGGCTGTGGATGTTGTCTACCTGGACTTTAGTAAAGCCTTTGACAGCATCTCCCACAGCATTCTCCTGGAGAAACTGGTGGCTCACGTTTTAGACAGGTATACTCTTTGCTGGGTAGAAAACTGGCTGGACGACTGAGCCCAGAGAGTTGTGGTGAGCGGAGTTAAATCCATCTGGTGGCCGGTCACAAGCGGTGTTCCTCAGGGCTCAGTTTTGTGGCCGGTCTTGATCAATATCTTTATAGATGATCTGGATGAGGGGACTGAGTGCTCCGTCAGTAAGTTTGCAGACAACACCAAGTTGGGTGGGAGTGTTGATCTGCTGGAAGGTAGAGGGGCTCTGCAGAGGGATCTGGACAGGCTGGATCAATGCGCCAAGGTTACTTGTATGAGGTTTAACAAGGCCAAGTGCCAGGTCCTGCACTTGGGTCACAACAACCACAGGCAATGCAACAGGCTTGGGGAAGGGTAGCTGGAGAGCTGCCCAGCAGAAAAGGACCTGGGGTCATTTATCAACAGCCGGCTGAATATGAGCTGTCAGTGTGCCCAGGTGGCCAAGAAGGTCAATAGCATCCTGGCTTGTATCAGAAATACCGTGGCCAGCAGGAGTAGGGAAGTGATCGTGCCCCTGTACTCGGCACTGGTGAGGCCGCACCTCGAATCCTGTGTTCAGTTTTGGGCCGCTCACTACAAGAAGGACGCTGAGGTTCTGGAGCGTGTCCAGAGAAGGGCAATGAAGCTGGTGAGGGATCTGGAGCACAAGTCTTATAAGGAGCAGCTGAGGGAACTGGGGTTGTTCAGTCTGGAGAAGAGGAGGCTGAGGGGAGACCTCATCTCTCTCTACAACTACCTGAAAGGAGGCTGTGGTGAGGTGGGTGTTGGTCTCCTCCCAAGTAACTAGTGATAGAATGAGAGGAAATGGCCTCAAGTTGCACCAGGGGAGGTTTAGTCTAGATATTAGGAAAAATTTCTTTACTGAGAAAGTGGTCAAGCATTGGAACAGGCTTCCCAGGGAAGTGGTGGAGTCACCATCACTGGAAGAGTTCAAAAAACATGTGGACATAGCACTTCAGGACATGGTTTAGGGGGCATGGTGGTGTTGGGTTGATGGTTGTACTTGATGATCTTAAAGGTCTTTTCCAACCATAATGATTCTGTGATTTTGTGATTCTGTGGTGAAACACTGGACCAGGTTGCCCAGAGGGTTGGTAGATGCCCCACCCTGGAAACATTGAAGGTCAGGCTGGAGGGGGCTCTGAGCAACGTGATTTAGATGAAAATGTCCCTGCTCATTGCAGACTAGTTGGACTAGATGACCTTTCAACACAAAGACTCTATGATTCTATGATTCTCTCCAGAGGAACAAGCAGAATCCTCACAAAACGTTCAACATATTCATACCTAAATGGCTATAAGCTTGCACTCTACAAAAATGGGTTTTGGGTGAGATGTGTGAAGGAGGCTGCACAGCAAATTCCAGATGCACTGGACTTTGCACTCCAGAGATGCTTTGTCAGTAGTGCAAAGAATGAAAATAATACATAGCAGGACTTTGGGCTCAGTGAAGATCTAGAGAGGTTAAAAAAGAAAACTCATTTAAAGCTATTTTTGTGTGTTTTGTCCTAAATATAATTTTGGAGAAAATGCATGGGATGTTAAACAAATTGGTTTGTTCGGATATCACTGAAAGTACACATTTGAAGAAAATATTGAAGAGTAAATAGGAAATAGTCCAGCTTGAATTTTAGATACCTAGCAGAGCTGACAGACCTGGAATCTGAAATGTATCTTTTTATGAAAAAGATGAAGGACAGCAAGGAGCATGAATGGTGAAATGTGTACAGGGGTTTCTTTAGATAACTACTTTCTTCATACCACATTGGCACTGTGCACTCTTTCACATTATTGAAATATTATCTTTGAAAAAGCCAACAAGCCATTTCCACATTTTACTTTTTGAAGACAGAATGGAATCCAAAAAGTAAGAATGACGTACCATAATTTATAAACTATTGTACAGCTGTAAGCTATGTTATACTTTCAATTCCATTTTAATAATATTCTGTTACATATACTAAGAATGTGGAGTTCCATTGTGTATCTCAGGAAAAGAGAAAAAAATAATGAAAGACCAATGGTCACCCGAAGAAAACCCACAGTTCTTTTCCATAGTCATTATTATCAGAAATAATAACTTGGATGAAATTCCTAGTAAGTTCTGTGCTGCTGGCTTACTAGGTATCAGGTTAGTTATTTCCCTGCCATAAAAATGGAAGAACAGTCCTTGAAAAGCCACAACATTTACTGGGGTGCATGAGAAAAGCCCTCAGTCTCGTGGGCAGGCCCAGATCATTATATTCAATATTTGTATCACTACAGATAATGACATCTAAAAGGTGTACGCTTCCAGAAATCAACAGATCTGCAACATGCCTCTTTGCTGTCTCCAGGAATGTGAACCAGCTGCTTGCAGCTCCCCTCATGGCAGGGTTTAGTGGACTCCCAAATACCCCACCTTTCCTAGTCCCGCTCATGATGCCAACCACAATATCAGTGTCCCATTCATACACTACTGCCGAGCTTGTCTCCTTCTGCTGAATGATGTCTTATCTCATTTCATTTGCAACTTTCCAATATGCTGTTCTTGCTTAGACAGATAGAGAAGGCTGCAGATATTTAATTTGAAAAAGCTACTGTCATAACAAAATTACTTTTTTGACAAGTTTTAGTTAAAAAAAAAAAGAGAAGATGATAAAATGTAGGATCACCCTGCTTTCTTTCAGCTGCTGGGCTGGGCTGAAAGCTGGGCTTCTGGAACTGAGTTTCATCCATTCAATTAAATCCATTTTGAAATGTAAAAATAACATTTACTGCAAAAGGGCTGATGGCTTTCCCTGTTTATCTTGTTTTCGCATTTTTTAGTCTTTGGGATAAGAGTAATGAGATGCCTCTGAATTAAAAATGCAAATTTGCCTGCTCCAGAAAGACAAAAACTGCATCTGTGGGTGCTGTATTATTGGGATATTGATAGTTTATGGTAATTTGGACAGCTCAGAAACTGCTTATTATCCAAGGATACTTACACCATGCTGCCTAGGATGAAATACTCTACCAAATACTACGTTCCACCATTCATGCATTAACCTTCATTCCAGCGCTCCCACGCACCATCCTACTGCACTGTGGGATAAAGACATTTTCACAGCTTGTCACATTGCCGTCACACCACTGACTTACTTGACACTATAAAAGATGCTAATGGCTATGTCTAGGGGTTTGATGCTTTCACCCTTTAATTATCAAAGGACTAGTTAAGTTTGTCTGTCAGCTCTGTGGAAAGTTGGGGGAGGCAGACACTTCTCTCTTGGTCATGGGGTGGCAGCCACAATTGCAGCATTCAGATTGCAGACACTGCATGCCTGTCTGAGAGTTGCAGGTCCTGCTCAGCTACAGTGTCTTCATCCATGCCTGACTTTGCTCATCACAGCCCATATGCAGGCCCAGACGTTACGAGCCTTGCACTGAGCTGAGAACCACAAAGTGCAAGGCGCCATGTCCTAACTCCTCTGATTTCCACAGAGGGAAACCAGAGTGGGTTTGATGGGATGGGACCATGATGGGACCACAGTGACCATTAAAAGAAAAGCAGCTGGATTTGTCTCTTTAATGATGCAACGAGGAAGCCTAAACTGTTCAGGGCTCTCTTTTTTTTTTTTTTTTTTTTTTAGGACAAAGTCTACCAGGAGGAAGTTGTTTAGAAAGAAGGTTTTCTTGCATAAGCAGGGCTACCTCAGCTGAAGCTGGTTGCTCGGTGATGCCAGGCTGCAGTGGGAAGGGCTAACCAAATTATGTGGCTAACTCCTACAGGCTTAAGAAGGCGGCTTCCTTCTCACAGTCCCTGACAGAAAAGCTTTTTAGCAATCCATCCGAACAATGAACCATTTCCTCCAGCAATTTAAAATGAATGTGATAGTCTTCTATGGCAGGGGAATAAACAACATACGTATTTCTGAATATAGTTTATTTAGTAAATGATACCCTTACTAATGAAGGGACTACAAGTAGATGTTTTCACATTTTTAAAGTTTTTTTTTTTTCTCACCCTCCACCCCCCTTGAAGAATGGCAGAAGAATTGTCATTTCTATAATTAAACTGCTAAGTTACCATGGTCTTTGGAAAGAAAAACCCCGAGAGATTCTCTCCCACCGGTTCTGTGAGCTATTGGTACACGAGGTAAGCCAGGCATGCCACGTGCTGTAAGGAACACAGCACAGCATCCGTGCAGGCGCCCTTACAGAGGAGGACGGGATCAAACATAAGGCAAGTGCAAACCAAACATTCAAGACTTGTACTAGAAAGCCTTTCAGGAACACAGGTTCCTTCGGGAAGCCATAGTTCATTATTATTTGTGAGGACAAACACTCCCAGCAGTTTCTGCCTCCTGCTACACACACTTAAAACAATAGGAGGGTTATGTGGTGCAGGAAAGGACTGTGCACTTTTAGCGATGGGAAGATTGGTTTTAATCCATCTTTCTGTGGGCTGAATTCTGGTTGGGATCTGTCCCAAAGCCTTAAATGGTCCTTAGCCTGTGTTGAGCATACATCTGATCTGCGGTACCTCCAGGCTGTCCCACACAGATCTCTTCCCTTTCACTCAAATACTGCCCGAGACATCCCCAACACCAGGTCTTATAAAGAAATCTACAGAGCACACCATCATGGCTGTCTGCCCCTACCACAGGGAGAAGCTCCAACACCAATTGTTTTAAGTAATTGGTCAGTCAGTTCTGGGCAGGAATTCAACACTGATCTCTACTTAGTAAACAAGCAGACATGAATTTGCCAATAAGAAGTTGAAATTAAGGAAATAGTTAAGTATTCTGTTGAATTGGGATTTTAATGAAATATCTTAAGTAATAAACATTTTTCAAAGGATATGAGAATGTCTCCATTAGCGAGAAAAAACTTTTTAAAAATCTGAAACATTATTTAGGAGTAAATGTTAATTTAAATGGCATTTCATACATTAACAAGGTCTCATTTTATATTTTGTATTAATGAAATACTATCAACTGTAATCTAAACAATTTAATGGTTGGCTGGGTTAATTAGCATTTTTTAAAGACTGGTAATTAGTATTTTTTTAAACCTCAAGGTCACAGCTCAGACCCAAGATCTTACTAGTTAGACCACTGACAATACTTAGGAGGACAAATGTAGCATTTTCATCAGAAGATCTTAACATATTTTAACTTCTGCACGTATTTCCTCAAAACACCTACAAGTGAGGTGACAATTTTTAAGGCTCATGTTACGAAGGAGTAGGCTGAGACACTGACAGAAAACAACATTTTCTTCAATCATCATAGTAGAACACAGAAAAAAGATTCTGCACACAGGCTGGTAAACTGTCTTGACAACTTTGCAAGGATGATAAAAATATATGTCCCTTTTTATCCTCTTCCAAAATGGAAGTATCACTGTTGAGCTGACACAGTGTCATACAAATACCTAAAAGTGCTTTCAGTGAGGAGTAAGGGTCAAAATACTCAGAATCATGAAGACCACTGAGCATTTCCTTTATTTAATTAAAACTTCTCTTTACTAGAAATTCATGTACTAATTCAGTACAAGACTGCTCCTATAGTACTCAGCAATATGAAACCACTTTCCATACAAAAGTAATCGATTTACCATTCCCAACAATATTAATATTAATTAGCACACACAACTCCTACATAGGGTGTATTGACATTTATAGTTTAGGGCAGTTTAAGTCCCAAGAGCTTCACCTACAAATATCAGATCAAAGAGCTCCTTTCCCAAACTGTTTATCAGCTTTTCACTCATTTACTACTATTTATACTACTTAGGCACAAGAGACACCTGCTTGAAAGCACAGCTAAGCTGTGGTAAGTGCTAGCCTGAGGTCTTGCCACAGGAACTTTTGCAGTTTCCAGTCAAGACAGATAAACAGCAGGAACAAGGAAATATTAGATCCTTTTATGGGACCGGAGAAGTTCCATATGGGAGGAAATTTGCTGATCGTTAAGCAGAAAGCCTGCAGTGAAAACTCAGTTTGGTGCCTTAGCAAGAAGACCCTCCAAGTTGCCCTACTGGAGCCACGGCCGGGCAGGGTAACTTACAGCATCCAAAATGGCAATAGATGCTCAGTTCCCTAAACCTGAGTCCAGCCTCTGTTTGGTTCCTGCCTGAGACAGAAAACAGTCTTCAGTATTTTAAACAGGGAACGCTAAGGAATCTCTATGTTTTGGTTTTGGTTTTATTTGATTTTGAGCTCCACTTGTAAAAAGTGGTGGAAAGCTGGTATGCTGCCAGAATCAGGTCATCATTAGAAAATTCTCCTTTCATACAAAGAGCTGTAAACATAATGCAACGTTAATGATTCAGTTTCAACTTTCCTGATATTCTTCTACAGACTGGTGACCTGTACAATACCTCCTTAACTCCTTATTATTTTACAAGCAAATTATAATTAATAAAGTAAAATCCAGAAAATTAATACAAAAAAGGAAACTTATCTTTATAATTATATGCTTTCATAGAATCGATGGTGCACTGTACCACACATTATGTTTTTCAGGTTTATCTCTTTTCTGTTAAACCAATTTAAAACATCTATGAAAGAAGAACATCAAGTAAATGAGGCATAAGCTGCTAATATCCTTAGGTACTGACCACTTTTGCACATGCACCTCTTCTAAATTTCCTTAAACACATTGTGCTCTATACCACATGGGACATATAATTACACTTATTTTCACCCCTTCTTCTAAGGCATCTAGAAAAGTTTGTTTTCTGCTACAAGGTCTAGGAGGCTCCTTTATTCTCTGATCATAAGGAACCTACATAAACACTTTACAACCTTACAAAAAAAATTGTCGATTACAGTCATAGGACTAAAAAGAACAAAATTCTGTCTTGTCATAGTTGCGAAACACTAGAAAGTGCAGCCAGTGCCATTTTGTATGTATAGACGTGCACGTGTGCGTATCTGTCCCTTTCGTTTTCAGCACTCTGTCTGGATCAGACAACATATTTGCAACTGAGCTCAAATCCCAATCTGCCTGTTTGACACTGCAAGATATTTGGAGTGGAAATCAAAGACTGCACTGCTTTAGAAAGCAGAGGTACCCTGTGATGTGTCAAGCACACAGGCCCTGCTTTTCTGGGCAAAGGTCTTAAATCATCCTTCTGCTGATGGGTGTGCCCAGGGAGAAAGCAGCGTTGTTTATCTTAACGTGTTTATGCACTTTCTGCAGCCTCTTCACACTAAATGCAACAAAACATCTCGGAAAACATGCTACTGACGTAATTCTGTGCTGTGGCTGAATAACATTAAACAAAATTTATCTAGCCTTTGAAGTGCAACCTTTTTATTCTCTGTTCTAAATAGCAAAAATTGAAGCTTTCATGTTAGCTGTCCCGTCCTTATCTCCCTTTTCGCCCGCAAACACAATGAAAGCTGGACTAGCAAGTGGACAGTAACATATCATAGAGAATTACCCTGCTGGTAATTACTATCTGCTGCAAAATTTGGTGGCATAATAGAAAAAGAAATCAGAACTTCACACAACTGTTTATATAAGAAGTTCTACCTACACCTGCATTTTGTTTTTTCCTGACAACTATGGGCCAAATTCTGTAGCTGCTTACGCTCAGTCTATGGCAGCCCGGAACACAGAGTCCTGCTTCTCAATGCAGTTAATTTTTTGACACCAGATGTCCGTGCCTGAACACTGGAAGCATATTCACTGTTTCCCAATTTTTTTAAGCTCTTATCTGTATTGACATAAGTAGGTTGCCATGTCATATTTGAACACAGTGAAGCATCCCTCATAAATATGTTGAATATTCCTGGTTAGTATCTTTGTAATACAGTGCAAAACAGATCTGTAATAGCCTAACACAGATTAACACAAAAGACTCATTTTTTATGACTATATGCATTAAAAAAGTGCCTAAACACCTGCCAGCTTCCAGACTGACCTATTTTTTCAGGTGTTCTAAAAGAAATTGTCAAAGCACTTTCACACAGAAAGATCAAAGTTCCTGTGATGAATTCGAAGGCCTTGACTCTCCATATCCAGTTGTCTGTTGCACAGGGAGCCAGGTAATAATGCCTGTACCACAGAGCTGACTGTATCACAGGAGCAGCAGAAGGCTGCTGTGGCTCAGCTGACGTGCTCTGCCCATCCACACTTAGCAAAAAAAGCTCGAGAGCCCAACCTGAGACAGTGGCCCAGGGCAGGCAAGGCAGGGATGTGCTGTACAACAGCAGCTCCTTTTTGGCTGCTGTGCAGCTACGCTCTGCCAAGTCAGGCAGCTACAGGGATCAGAGTCATAAAATAATTTAGGCTGGCAGGGACCTCTGAAAGTCATCTAGTCCAACCCACTGGTCAAAGCAAGGCCAACTTCAAAGTTAAAGCTAACTTCAAAGTAAGATCAGGTAGCTCAGGGCCATGTCCAGTCAAATTCTGAGTATCTCCAAGGATGGAGATGCCACAGCCTCTCTCAGAGATCAGTGCTTGATGACCCTACCCGTAAATTATTTTCCCTAATATCAAACTGGAATTTGTCAACTGGTAGAGTTGAAGACAGCAATATAGTCCCACTCTTTTCTGAGCAGTACTGAGCAAACTCAGCTCGCAGCCTCCCCATGTTGCAACCCCCTAATCATCTTGATGACCCTCCTCACCATATGGTGCCAATTTTACTCCTCTCTTGTTTTGCAGCTTCCTATCTGCAGTGCTGAAGGGCTCTTGTAAAGGGGAAGAACTATTTTGTAATGAGCAATGGCCTGGGCCTCGGGGCATTTGTGCTCTGCCTCTATTCCTTGTATTTTTCTTGTGTGAATATGGGAAAGTCAACTCCTTGTGTTTGGTGCTAGTAAGGACTGTTGAGCTCTGCGACTTGAATTAAACGTACCTAAATTTAGTTATCTAGTATGCAAAAACAATGCTTGTCTATATTGATTACATGCGAAAGAGGGGGCAGTTGGGCCCCTGAAATAGCCACTTCAGTTAATTGCTAAAGGTAATTTGAAAGATGGATCAGGGCCTGATGTAATACAAAATGATAGGAGATTGAGCTAAATCTGGCTAACTGTGGTGTCACAAATGCCTATGTTATCAATGGCATCAACTTTGAACCTGATCACTTTTTGTGTGTGCTTTTTTAACAGAAGAGAATGGTGACGGCAGAGTTATTAAAGTGTAAGTCATATCCCAAAATCAAGAGTTGGGGCAAAAAATTATGAAGGCTTTAAGGAAGGTCAAGCCAGACTTCCTTCATCTGTCTCCTAATTCTCCACCTCATTTCAGGTATAAGTATAGTAATAATCACTTTGCCACTCCTTGCAAATATTCCTCCAGGGGCATGAGGTCTTACTAGGGAATCAGGATCCCATTGTGCTGGGCCATGAACCCAGCAAATGCTAAGGGATGCTGCTGCAATGAAGAGCTAACAAGGATCCTTGGACAGTGAACTGGAAAACAAATTCACCAAAACCTCATCGCATAGAGATGCCAAATATCTCTTAGATGGAAATGTCACTTAGGACACGCTGAGCTGTGCAGGATTCAAACTGGACCTGCGAGGGAATTGCTTTATGCATGACTAGAAATAGCTTGAAACATCCCATGTCCTTAAAGAACTTAGGCTACATCTTTCAGAATGAGCTGAAAGACAAGCTTATTAACTCAAATTTCAGTATTTTTGTAGCTTATATCAGCAGATGTCCTGCTTATAAGAAATGGGCAAAACATCCCATAACAGACTATGAGTATACACATTTAGATAAATACAAAGCAGTTTTCAGAGGAACGGTTTTTCTTAGCTGAAAACATAAAAAAGAACATTATCACACCATCCAAATTCACTTTTAAGTGCAAATGTTTTGCAATATAAAAATTATTTTCCATAATCCTGTTGAAAGACTGGCAAAGCAAATGAGTCTTGATGCCAATGCAACACAAACCTGAAGTCTGTTCCCAGCTCTACTTAAAGTGACCTTGAAGAAGCTGTCCAATATTTTATTTGTGAAAATGAACCACTGAAAGATACTGTCAAAGTTAGAAATATGAACCCTGTGTAATGTGAAGGAAGTAGAAATATTAGCAGCAATTAGAAGGAGAGCTGGAACTGAAATTTATGGTTTCTGGGCTTCCTATCAAATGTATCTTTGTACATAATAACAGGGATAATAACAGGGGCTGTCTGCGTCTCTTATGCAGTTGTTCTGGTTCAGATAAAATCACGTGCTCTGCCTGTTGTGCTTATCTTAATGCTGTATATGAAATAAATGTGAGCAACTGAAAATATTAAATGATGGAAATCTGAAGGTCCAAGCCAGAATCGGTGACACATAGATTACTACTTCTTCTCCCTAAAGCAGGATGCTTTGATTTTCCCTTTTGCAATTATGAAATACTTTTAAGAAGGGAGACTCAAGATAAAATTCTTCAGTTTAAAAGTAAATCAGATTACAATTTCACTGATGATACTTTTCTAATCTTAAATAATCAAAAACACTTAAAGGAAAATATATAATCTTTCCCACAGCAATACAAGCTTCTCCCTTCTAGAAGGGACCTGCCAGAAAAAAGATAAAAAGCAGGCTGGCACTGCCTAAATGAGACATTATTTGTGTTGCAAAGCTCAACCATTAATGATAATAACTGGAAATACAATAAATCCCATGACTCTCAGGAAATAAAGTGAGGTTGCAACACTAAATTTTTTTCACTTGCAAAATGAAGACTTGAGACACTGAGACACGGGCCACCACAAAGCTAATTTTACTGCTATTTTGAGGGTGAAGCTAGACCTGAAAATACTGGTGTAGATTTTTCATAGTATTAGAATAATGACAAATAAAATTGTTTAGATTTTGTTTCCACCAGAATATAGAAACATGACAATTGTCAAGGCATCTGTTGTTTCTTCAGACATCTAACCTATATATGTTATATCAGCATAATATTTCATTATATGATGTGACTTTAAGTTTTATGATACCGAAATGATTTAAATTTTTTATATGGAACTAAATTTATTAATAGTGAATTTTATGTCAGTACCATGCTGATTCTGTAATCAGCAATAAATATGTTTAAGAGCACGTCCTACAAGACTCAGCAGGGATGTTTGGTTAAAAGGAGCCACAAGCATTGAGAGTATTAAATTGGACTTTGAGTTGTCTTTTTCTGAGGGTAGCTTAAAGAAAGCTAATACATAGCAAAGTGATCAATCATGTCAGCTCTTGAATGGAATTCTCCAGGCCTCCTTTTTCCGTCAACTTTGCGTGCCTTAAGAATATCTCAGACATGATGGCCTATTCTCTCATTTGCAGGTGGTTAAGTCAGAAGGAGCTTGCAGGACTGACAGGAACAACTTTGATATAAAGTAAACAGAAGAAAACTGTACCCAATGTTTGTAAAATCCCCCAGCGGTGTAATTATTTGTTTGCTGATCTTGCCAGTGAAGTAGAGACAGCATAACACTGGACTAATGTCTTCAAAGAGACTGGAGAAACTGCAAAAAATGGACTGCTCTTTGTAATTGTAAGAGACAGCAGCTCTGTTTTTCAGCCTCTTCTCCTGATTTTAAGTCGAGTCTAATTTTTTCAATTTTGCTTTTCATCAATGACTATTTTATTCCTGTGATATGAAACGTTTATGCTGCTGTTTGATGCAATATGAAGTCCCCCATTTCTGCCTGCAGAAATGTACTATATATGTACCTCTCTATAAAATATTGTATCTGCTCTCTACATAGATGTAGAGATGTGGCCTCAAGTGAAGAAACTTCTCCCTAATCAGTTTTTAAATTTTAAGTTTTTTTTCTTCCTTTTCAGTAGTGAATTACTCCCCGTCCCACCCTCCAATACCAAGTTTCAATGTTTCCTGTGGGACAAATGGGAGATATACTGGTTTGTCTAGACTTCTACTATGACCTCGTTTTTAATTAGAGAAGGTGGACTTGTAAAACTTCTTAAAGCAAATTTATTAAGAGTTTTTTTAGTTTAGAAGTAAAATATATGTAGCCTATCAATTTTATGAAGGACTTTTTTTCCTGAAGAGATTTACAAAAATATCTATATAAAGGGAAAGTAATTAATTTATCTTTTTAAAAGAAACATCATCCTACATTTACTGCTATTGCATTTGTCATCCCCTTTCATGAATCAAGTCATTAGCTCCATGACATCTTTGCATGAACTATAAATTAACTGTACTAGAGAATCACATTTCATTTACTAGACATACATAGCTTCTTCAAGCAGTACCACCTCAGCACATAGAGAAAAAACTCCCAATTTGCATTAGCAGTACAGTTATATTTGATAGTATGTGACAAAGAATGTGAGAAACTCCCTCTTTGCATTAAAAATAAAGTAAGTTTCTAACCCTCAGCCGTGTGAAAACAAGATCCAAAGGAGTCTTAAAAACTTGGGAACCAGCAGATGAATAAAAAGAAACATAAGTCAAGGACTTCTGGAGCTTGACAGATGTTTTTGGACATCTGGATTTGACATTGCTGACTTTATTACACATTTGAACTATGGTGGGTCCATTGTGACTATCTTTTGTTGTACCTAAAGCTTACGTAGTTGCCTGGAAAAATCTTGTGTTATGCCTAGGAGTTACCAGTGATAACATATATTTCTACTTTGAGAGGGCAAAACTAAGTTGGAAGATGTATTTTATTTCCTCAGTTTTTTTGGTGGTAAAAGAACTGATGTTTTTTTCCTGCTCAAATACACCAGAAAGACCTGTATCTTTACTATTTTTTTCTTAACGTTTCTGCTATTTTAAATACTGTGCATATTCAGAATAGTGCAATTGTTGCAGGTAACCAGTAAGCAGCTGTAGTGGTAGGGACTGTAGATTTTTTTTAATAAATACTGCTACTTTGCTATATTATGCATTCATAACCATCATGATGCAATAGAAATTCAGAAGCAAATCTAGCAGGTGAGGTCAGGGGATTGGACCTAATATCTACTAATACCATTTACTCCATTTATCCCCCTCTATGACTTGCTTTCAAGCATCCCTTGCAGGCTTGAGATAAATCTATAGGATTCAAAATGGTGCATGGAAATTTTGCAGTTCTTCAGATTCTAGGATCTTCTGAAACGGTACAAAATTATGCAAATACTTGCTCTTGTCCTTTTTTGTTTTATACAGGAGATCCAGAATGTCAGCTAGCATGGAAAATTAATTTTGCAGTTGTCTTCAGATTCTAGTATCTTCTGAAATGGTACAAAATTATGCAAATACTTGCTCTTGTCCTTTTTTGTTTTATACAGGAGATCCAGAATGTCAGCTACCATGAAACAGTAATGCAACATTCAAATTCACTGGAGGAAACCATACGGAGACTCTCAAGGAGTGTCCTTTGGTCCCCCAAAAGGATGGCCAAACCATTAGAATATTTTTTTTTTTTTTTTGCCTTCTGTAAAGTGAGCACACCCCCCCCCCCCC